>NC_079440.1:18210099-18289307 GCF_903798145.1 Danio aesculapii | reverse complement strand
AAAAAAAAAACCTCTATAAACTAATGATGTACCCTGTGTACTCTATGATGTACTGGTTTTTGGATGAAATGTACTTACACTTAGAAATACTGATAAATGTTAATGCTGTGAAATCAACAAAATACCTAATTAAATTACAGACCTGAAAGTGGATCTGAGGAAAATTCTAAATTATTTATTTGAAATATCAATGGGTCAAACAAAGATGTTCAGTGTTTCATGTTTTTAAATATTAGGTTAATATGTAACATGTTTAAAATTAAAACCATATTTTTGTCCAAAAACAAGAAAATTACATCTTTAGCATTATTTATACTCTGTAATATTTTTGCTTCAGTAATTTAGTTTCTTTGTAAATAAAAATAGGTTAATTCTGTGTTAAAATTGTTTTTACACTATTTTATTTATCACATTCAGACTAAGATAAAACATTGGTCGCACTATATTTTGATGGTCCGTTTGTTTAATTTAAGTTACATTGCAACTAATTCTCATTAGATTATAAGTAGACTGTTAGGTTGGGTTAGGATTAAGGTTAGTGTAAGTTGACATGTACTTGCAAAGTTTCTTATAGTCAGTTAAATGTCTGCTGAATGAGCCGTATCAACAGATATTAAGCAGACGGTCTACTAATACTCAAATAGACCACCAAATAAAGTGTTACCAAAATATTAATACAAATAATTACATAATTTATTTTTAAAAATTGCTACATTTTGTTAGGACTACTAATGTTAAATGACTACTAATTACTGTGTTAAGATATTTATTTAAAATTTAGGAAGTATTGTTATTTATATTTAAAAGCTATTTATTAGGTACACCTTACTAGTACCAGGTTGGACCCCCTTTTGTCTTCAGAACTGCCTTAATCGTTTGTGGCATAGATTCAACAAGGCACTGGAAATATTCCTGAGATTTTGGTCCATATTGACATTATGGCATCACACAGTTGCTGCAGATATGTTAGCTGCACATCCATGATGCAATCCATGACATCCCAAAGGTGTACAGTGAACAGTGAATTGTCATCAAGAAACCAGTCTGAGATGATTCGCGCTTTATGACATGGCGCGTTATCCTGCTGGAAGTAGCCATCAGAAGTTGGGTACACTGTGGTCATAAAGGGACATGGTCAGCAACAATACTCAGGTAGGCTGTGGCGCTGACATGATGCTCAATTGGTAATAATGAACCCAAAGTGTGCCAAGAAAATATCCCCCACACCATTACACCACCACCACCAGCCTGAACTGTTGATACAAGGCAGGATGGATCCATGCTTTCATGGTGTTGATGCCAAATTTTGACCCTACCATTCGAATGTCACAGCAGAAATCGAGACTCATCAGACCAGGCAATGTTTTTCCAATCTTCTTTTGTCCAATTTTGGTGAGCCTGTGCGTATTGTAGCCTCAGTTTCCTGTTCTTAGCTGATAGGAGTCGCACCCAGTGTGGTCTTCTGCTGCTGTAGCCCATCTGCCTTAAGGTTAGATGTGTCGTGTGTTCAGAGATGCTCTTCTGCATTTCTACCTTATACTCTGTTGCCTTTCTATCAGCTGGAACCAGTCTGGCCATTCTCCACTGACCTCTGGCATCAACAAAGCATTTGTGCCTACAGAACTGCCGCTCACTGGATATTTTCTCTTTTTCGGACCATTCTCTATAAACCCTAGAGATGGTTGTGCGTGAAAATCCCAGTAGATCAGCAGTTTCTGAAATACTCAGACCAGCCCATCTGGCACCAACAACCATGCCACATTTAAAGTCACTTAAATTATTCCCCCATTCTGATGCTCGGTTCGAACTGCAGCAGATCGTCTACACGCCTAAATGCATAGAAATTGCTGCCATGTGATTTGCTGATCAGAAATTTGTGTTAACGAGCAGTTGGACAGGTGTACCTAAAAAAGTGGCCAGTGTGTGTGTGTGTGTGTGTATGTATGCATTTAAAATGTAAAATATTATAACATTTACTTCTTTACTACAATTTGATTCAGAATTTTTAAGCAGTGTAAATAACTTAAATGATTTTAAATGGAATAAATGAACAAATTGGTATTGTATTAAATTAATATTTACAAAGCCACTGAATTTTTTTAATTAAGTCCCTGGTGTGTTTATTATTTTTTCAGTTGAGGTCTGCACTTGACCGAATCGATGAGCTGGAAGCAAGCAACAGCCACCTCACGAAGAGACTAGAGAAGATGAAGGCCAATCGGAGTGCACTTCTGGCACAGCAGTGATGCCCGCCTGTGCTCACTCAACAGTCAGGGCATGATTCCCATCGCTCACTGGCACCAGTGATCCGCCATGCATATACAACTAAAACTTCAAACAAAATCAAGCCCAACCATTCACAATCATGCTAATTCCGACTTCAAAAAATATATATAGATGACTGACAGACATAAACATCAACCTAGTTAGTTTCCAAGCGGAGGACATATCAAACAAACAATCCTGAGTCTCATTAAAGTGACCTTTGGTTTGGATTTGCAGAATTCAGGCCCTCAATGAGCTCTCAGCACTTGAATGGATTCTGTGTCTACAAACAAACTCAGAGCACAGCTAAGGTGTGTGGACATGGACTTACATTAGCAGATCATGCACTTTACCTCTGCATCAGTATTCAAATTTATGTTATTCGGAAATGGTAGAAGGAACTGTTTTGCATAATGAGGTAATGGAATATGTGTAGTCTGAAGGAAAAGATTGAATGTATGCTCTCACCTAGAGCCAGCTGTGTGCTTTTCTGCACTTTTTGTGCTGACAGGGAGTGTCGGTCATACTATCAACAGCAGGACATGTGTGATATCAGTTTTTGATTGGGGAATTGTTGTAATGTCCATTTTGTTATACGCCAAATCTTGTGTGTTTGTGCTATTCCGTACATAAATGTGTTGGACTAGCACCTCATGATGTTAGCCATTTTGTTTACAAGCTAATGATGAGTAAAGATCCTGAGAAACCTGTTAGGACGTGACTACAAACAATGCAATAACAATGTCAATAGAGCCCAATGGATTATATTTGTCAAAAGTAGAGCTTGAATACGTCCTGTTACACATGTTCTCAGCTTCTGCAGTTATATTTTGCTTTAGGGGTGCTCACACAACAGTTTCATCTAAAAATAGAATCGATATTATACATTTTTGGTGTTTATTTACATTCCAACTCTATTTTTAAGACCTGAAAAGTTTTGAAATACAAGTTTAGCTGCCTTCTTGTCATCTTTTAATTGCTGTAATTTGTATGTGACAGCATGCCTTGTTCTGCTATGAGCTGTTTGTCTTTTGACTAGGGCTGTGTCTGAAAGCTTAGGCAGCTGACTTATTACCTCGCTGCTAGGCATAGGCTTGTCATGATAAATAATTCTTGTACGATATCTCACAGAAATGATTGTGATTAGCAATATTATTGTCATTAAAAATCAATTTATGTCCTTGTATAATGATAATACAACAGAAAAATACAACCCAGGCTTATTTTGAAAGCGTACCACTACATACATTTCTGGAGAGCGTCAAATTTGTCCCAGGAGCTATGTTTTTTTGCAGTTTTTGTTTTCACAATCCACTAGAGGCTGCTATGTACACTTTTTGAGATCTCAAATTTCTCTCGAGAGTGCCATTTGCACCTGCTGTTCTTGCGCAAATCCACCAGAGGCAGCTGTCGACTGACTGACTGTCTGGCTGACCCACCCTCCTCCTTCCCAAAACTGTGTTTTCAAAAGCACAGATTGACCCGCCCACCCACTTTCCTAAACCCAACCATTAGTTTTAAAAAGCAATCAAGAAAAAGAAAAAGAAAAGCCCTCGCATGATTTTTTTCAGATTTTACCACATTCTCACCCTGTTATTTACTTGATTATTACATTTTTTGGCATTCTGTTTTTGTCTTACCCACTTCC
The DNA here is from genome assembly GCF_903798145.1 of Danio aesculapii. Taxonomy (NCBI): domain Eukaryota; kingdom Metazoa; phylum Chordata; class Actinopteri; order Cypriniformes; family Danionidae; genus Danio; species Danio aesculapii. Next base: position 18,285,394 of record NC_079440.1, on the reverse strand, counting down.
TGGAACCGTTCTTTGCCAGACTTGAACCCTGTTGTCATGGTCAACTCCTCTCTGCGTCTCAAGTCCTTCGACGGACATAGCAAGCTACTGGGCAAACTGCTAACAGCGGGAAAGCTGTCCATATGGCGTCATACCGCCTTGTATTGTTAGGGTCAGACCCAGTGCTTATGTTCAACGCTGCTCTGCGACTAAATTCTAAATGCGTCAAGTTATTGGGCAAACAGGTAACGGCGGAAAAGCTGTCCACACGGAGGTAAGCGGTCAGCTGGTAAGCGTGGAAAGAAACGGCATCATATCACCCCCTAGCATTTGTTTTAAAGACGAAATGCAGTCATACGTACTTCTGGCTACATAATTCGCAATCTCCAGAAATGTATATAGGGCTACGTTTTCAGAATGCGCCTATGTTGGAATAATAATGCAAATTAGGACAGACTTCTCATCGTTAAGGTTATTAAGGTGTCTTGATATAAAAATCGACACTGGTGATGGTTGCTGTGAAATAGCTTTAACGTTATTTGTGAAAGTGCGCCATTTTGCATTGTCACTATGATATTGAATTGCAGCTTTGAATTAGAGCTCATGGACAGCTTCTTCCAAACCATCGGTAGTTTGCAGGAAAATTCACCTTTTCTTCAGCTGTTAGTGAGCATTGTTTCTAAAAGGGTTGCCTGAGCTCACTGACTCCCCCAACAGAGATTTTTTATATAAGGCAAAATTGATTGAGGTTATGTCCATGTATTCCATGATGAGCCAATATGTTGATTATTATGACAGGCCTAATGCCTCATTCACACTAGCAACGACTTTGTAGCTGACTGTCGCTCTGGGTGGCAAACTGCTTCAAACGCAGGTCTGTGTAGGTTTATACAGCATGAATCCAACTGGCCTCTGAGCAAGCTGAGAGAGGATTACGTGAGCTCTACTGCTGCTCCTATTGGCTGCCGCTCAAGAAATTTGCTCTTTATTTGCATAAAGTTAAAGCATTCTCAACTTTGTCGCCCACACAATCGCCAAAGGTCGCTGTCACTCGCGTAGATGGAGGTCTCAAGTCGCTCAAGCCGCTTTTAAACTGCACACAACATTAGACAGAACTGTTGGAATACTCCCCCTTGTGGCAGTCACACAGAATTTTCAGTTTTGTGGTGCACCATGGGAGAGAAGCTGATTTTTGCAGTGTCCGAGAAAAGGAGTGCAAAAAGAGCCTTTATTCTCCGTGCATTCACCATGGTTGAATAATGAATGAAAATACTAGAAACTCATAGACCGCAAAAATTTTGAGGGAATGTGGAGAGTTTTTTTTATTACTCATTTATGAATAGAAATGTTTTTTAATGTAGACTTTTTTCTGTTTCCAAAAATAACAAAAAAATGACTATTTCTTATCTCGTGCGCACAGATCTGCTTGGACAACACTGGAATACACACATTCGGTCGGCAGGTCACATATGGTCTAGTTGCAGGAGTTCAAATATTTCAACATATCCACAGCTCAAATCAGATCTGAATTTTCCACATACGGAGATGATCGGAACTCCACACTACTCTCCATTGAAAATGAACGACTTCCGGTCTGTCGCTTGTTTTGTGCAGTGAAAAGGCGGCTTCACTCTCTGTTGAAATGAACGGTCGTGTGACAATTTGAGGCTGCGAGTTGCTTGTAGTGTGAATGAGGCTCAAAATAGTTTCCCGTTTGTGTTAGTAGCGGTTATAAAATAAAATAAATGGGGCATAAAGTGAGCCACATATTATTTATCATCTGTTAATTTTTATCGTAAAATTGATTTCAGTCAGATATCTGAGACAATTTAACCCTGTACAACACAATAGAGAAAGCATTGAGGGACTATTTGCTTGCCGATTTTTTTAGCTCAAGTGTCAGGAATGGAACGCAATGGGCTATATGCACAGCTAGTGTTTTTCAGCCAATGATGAACTTCCAGTGAAAGCTTTATGTGACTATTTTCAATTTTATATGGTTCCTTTTACAGCATCAATGTTGTATTGTAATTACAATATATTCAGTTAAATAGCATCCATTTCTTTGTTAAAGTGTAAAAAAAGACGAAAAAACATTTAAACGGAGTCGCAGGTTAGCACAGTAATTCTATTGAAAATACTGGGGTGAAATTCATTGCCAAATTTGAGAGACGTAGCGTGGAAAAATATAATTTAATGCAGTGCTTCTTGTTTGGTCTGATGCCCACTTTATCAGCCAGGCAGTGAAGATCACTGTTTTTTAAAGAAATCAGATCTTAAACGTGATTTTGTCTGGGATGACAATTAGCTGGAAACTGACTGAAATTAAAAGTCTGTGTGCATATACCGCATTCATTTAAATTTTAATGCAGTGAAGTACACATATATATGCAGCCTTCAAAATGCTATCAGAAACAGACAGCTCCCGACAGGAAGTGACTTAGAATTTAAATTCAGTTGTGCATTGATGTGGACACAGCCTGGGAATGTATTTCTATAACATAATCTGTGGTTCTCAATCTCAATGGTTCTCAGAAAATCTCAGTTTACAAGCTGTGGGTGGTCGCGTGCACTTTAAAATAGTTGGAATTTTGTAATTATGGCTATTATGATGTGACATGAATGTAGCTTTTAAACTATTGTTTACTACCATTATCTTCATCATGTAAACTACAGAAATGCAAATCTGGGTAAATGGAAATGTCATGCGCATAGTGATAGTGTCAGTTATTACCCAGTTTATTACCAAGTAATGACAAGTACATATTATACATGTAAAACAGGTCTGTAATATATGAGCAATATCACATGTGTAGCAGCGCGATAAGGCTGTATATCAGCACTGGGAGGCGTACTTTGGCATGAGGCTGCAGGCTGAGTGCCTTATTGTCCCACCAGTGACAATATACAGCCATGTCGCAATGCTACGAGTGTGGTATTGCATTTGTACAACAGTTTGACGGCATAATCATGTATTTAAAAAAAAGAAAATCAAACACAAAGAGTCTAAAAATCCTTTTATGAGGAACTACTTTCTTCTGCCACTCATTCACGTCTGCAGCTGACATCAGAACAGCAGAAACCATTGCCAGTTCACAAATGTCACTTTAGAGCTAGTATTTAAATGATTCTCTAGCGTAATGTCTAAAGTGATAACAAAACAGGTTATTTTGCTGTCATTTTAAGATTGTAAGGCTGAACAGCATGAAATGCCATCAGTCTTGAGATATTTCCCAGTATTTCTGTTGCAATCAGGATATCACAGTAATCAACCTCGAAAAAGCCAAAGCAAAGCAAACACTACCAGACTATGGTATAAATACAGCACTACAACATACAAAAGACAGAGATAGACTTAGAAAGTCACTGTTTGAAATTACGCTGAGTTTTTCTCCTCTAAGGGCTTATCATGCGGTCTCTGTCGCCATCTTGTGGTGGAACGTCAACCGTCTTTGCTCTGCTCAGTATGACAGGCTGATGGATGCAGACACGCTGAAATCTCTGAAATTATAAATATTTCAAATACAGGCACTATCCTTGTGAATGAACTGCATAGTTCCAATCTAAACAACTATATTTTATAATATATATCTAAAAAAGCCTCAAAAGTACATTATGTTGTCCAAAGCTGCCATATTTGTCAAACTGTAGTGAGTTTATTGATCTGCTGTCACTAAATGGGCGAAGTAATACAGAAGGGTGATGAGGCTGTATGAGTTCTGATATTGCAGAATATCGCTTGGCTATCAACCAATCAGATTCGAGAACCAGACAGAACTATTGTATAAATATAAATATATATTACAAACCTACACTTATTTGTTGTGTAAGCACACCTGAAGAGAATCACTGTTATAATTTTGCATATCTATTCAAGTGGGCCAAACTATGAAAATACTTTTGTTTTATATGCAGGTTGTAGGCCATCATCTCACATTCTGTGAGATAATAAAAAAGTTGCAGAGGCTTTGGTCAGTGTAAAATGGTAAATAAGTCAGAGAGTAAGCACAGCTGATCATTCGGATACCGTCTCATGTCCAGTTTAAACTCAGAACATGGTGCAAAATATTATACATAAATCATCTGAGGGCTAAATGGACATTTGAGACATCACCAGCCTTTAAAGAAACAATCTGTAAACCAAGTCTTGAACATCCTGCTGAGTCAACACAATAGATGGGAGTGCAGCTATATTCTGAAGCTGGTCATTGTAGCACTTTCTCTAATGGTCTGCCATTTACAGACTGTATCATTAATCTTGATACACTTGGTATGAACCTGATTTTTTTTTAAGAAAAGAAAAAGAAGAAATGAATTGCGTTGCAATAATTATTTTCATTGTATCTGACCATCACAGAAAGTCTTCAGATGTATACCATTATGAAAACAAGATTGTCTGCAAGAAGATTCATTTTGCTGATTGTGAGTTTCACTTAAATCCTTCCCCAGGGTTGTGCAACCAAGGAAGACAATGTTCCACTCTATTTACACACTCAGTGAACATGAACATGCTGTCTCTCAAGAACTGATAATGCTGTTTTGAAATAACAAACATCAATACACAATTGGCATTGTTTTCCTGTATTGCAGCTCTTCTGTATGACATAGCAAGAAATAAACTCATGCAATAACACTGATTTGATTATTTTGTTTATTTGTTTATATAAATTGTGACCTTGGAATTATTCTGCCATTCTAAATGATTTTGAGATATTGAGCTTCAAAGTTTTTGCATTTCATATAGCAAACAGTTTGTGTGTAACAGTTCTCTTTCATACATTGACACGACTTAGAGCCTAAACATACTCTAAATGTAAATTATCAAAATCCTCTTGAATTTGCAAATTGGAGTAAAATAAACAGGGTAAATGCAGATAGAAGCTTCTAATTCTAAAAAGTCATTGAAGTAGAAGATTCAGTCTGTCCAGCCTGATCTTACAAGAAAACGTAAATATGTTAAGTTTTCCCAGTTTAGTGGCTAATACATATGAAATCGTTGTACAAAATTGTACGATTATAAAAAGGAGGCGTGGCAACTAACCCCACCCCTAAACCCAACCATCATTGGGGGATGAGCAAATCGTACTAAATTGTACGAATTAGATTGTACGAATTTATACGAATTAGCCACTAAATCAAAAAGTTACAGATTGCTGTGTGATTGTGTTCGTCTGGCAGATCATTTATTAAAGCATTACTTATAAAGAAATGCAATCACACACACACACAAAAAAAACTGGTGTTCTAACACTATGTTGATGCTTGAGAAAGTAAAAATTTTGCTTTCTATAACATATATTGTTTTAGGATGAATATTTTTCTTGCTCAAATGCATATAAGGCTGTGCTAAATATTTTATCCAGTGCAGCTGTTAATTTTATGTAATTAATATGGTCATATTTATTGAATTATATGCTTTATATGAAGCATTGAAATATAATTATTGAAATTTTTGTCCCAATAATTAATTAAGTATTTGCCCTTCAAGGCATAATATCAAATATAAAGACTTATAGAAAGAAAACAGACAATGAGCAGCTGAGTTAAATAAACATACATATATATATATTATATATATATATATATATATATATATATATTATATATAGATAGATAGATAGATAGATAGATAGATAGATAGATAGATAGATAGATAGATAGAGATAGATAGATAGATAGATAGATAGACACAAATAAAAATATTCCACATTTAATATAGGGGAATTACCAACCTTGGTCACACATGACCTCACATGGGTTCAACCACGCATACCGGTTGCAAAAGACAAATAGCTAACATGTCGTGTTGTGCGGTAGGATGCCAAAATCCAAAAGTAGAAAACTTAAATTTTACCACCATCAGAAGAGCTGAATGGAGTGAGGACCTAATTAAAAATGCCGGACTCTGCAGTTCTCAGTTTATATCAGGTGTTCAAGTGATTTCAGCAAAAACAGTTGAAAATGGTGAATTATAGAAATATAAGAGAGCTGATACTGATTCTCGTGTGTGCATTCGAAATGTTGATTGGCTCACAGAAAGAACCTTATATAGTCAAACTAGAGTTCGACTTTGTAGATAGACCTTTTTTGTTTTTTTTACTAAAAAGTCTTTAAATGTAAACAACAACAAAATAAAAAGTTACTTATTACGGATATGTGAAGAACTCAATTTTGACAAAAATGTAAAAAATAATCTTATAGTTCTAAGGTGACGAAATGTGTTAAAGGGATAGTTCAAACAAAAGATTTCATTTTACTGACCCTCAATTGGTTATGTAACTTTGTTTCTTAATTTTATTGAGAACAAAAGAAGATATTTTGATGAATGTTAAATAACTGTAACTATTGACTCAGTTGAATCAGAATTATTAGCTCCCCTTTGATTTTTTTTCTTTTTAAAATATTCACAAAAGATGTTTAACAGAGCAAGGAAATGTTCACTATATGTCTAATAATATTTTTTTCTTCTGGAGAAAGTCTCATTTGTGTTATTTCAACTAGAATAAAAGCAGTTTTTCATAAAAAAAAAAAAAAAAAAAAAAAAAAACATTTTAAGGTCAAAATTATTAACCCCTTTAAGCTATATATTTTTTTCAATAGTCTACAGAACAAACCATAATTATATAATAACTTGCCTAATTACCCTAACCTGCCTAGTTAACCTAATTAACCTAGTTAAGCCTTTAAATGTCACTCATAAGCTGTATAGAAGTGTTTTGAAAAATATCTAGTTAAATATTATTTACTGTCATCATGGCAAAGATATAATAAATCAGTTATTAGAAATGAGTTATTAAAACTATTATGTTTAGAAATGTGTTGAAATAAACAGGGGGCTAATAATTCAGGGGGGCTAATAATTCTGACTTTAACTGTACATTTCCTACAGATTTCTTTAACTTTTCAACATAACCTTTTTTGTGTTTTCAACAGAAAAAAAGAAACTCAAACAAATTTATGATGACAAGCAAAGGGTGAATAAAGGATGACAGAATTTTCAGCTTTGTGTGAACGATTCCTTTCTAATTACTACATGGAGCAAACTACATCATAATATTCAAATCAAACATGGCATACTTTTGAACTGCAGAGGGCAGCACTGATTTTCAGCTGAAAAATCAGGTCTATCTTATGGTAATACTACAGTATTATGCCAAATGCAATGCAAACCTTTCAGTAACATACCATGTTATTAATATGACAATACACAATATATTGTACTTGTATTAAAGTGATAACATGTATTTATTTCCATAGATAATCGTACATGTAGCCACATTTCTCCAAGCAAAAAGTATTTCCTTTTTATCCCTCTTCATAAGCAAATCTGTTCATTTGTTATGCAAAGCAATAATGTTAGGAAGAGGGCAACCAAAGGAAATGAAAGGCCCAGATGGAAGTGTTTTAGACTTGCTGGCCCTCAGATACAGACAGCTGAACACGGCCCCTGGAGATTTTACTTCACTTCCACAGCCAGTTTGCTGCATGGCACTCCAAATGACAACTCAGAGCAGCCATGTCTTTCACTGAGAGATAAGGTCTTATGGAAAAACAAACAGCAATGCTAGCAGGACCTAAATATGACAGGAATTCTGTCTGACGAATACTGTAAACTTTCTATATAGTATTTCCTTGTACAGGTGACCCAGTGAAATATTTTATGTGAAGTAACTTGCAAGAACACCATATACAGGTAATTAACCTTAAAAAAAAAACATCTATTGACTGAGCTTTATGCTAGATCTTTATGTCACTAAAATTCGTGATGTTGTGAAAATAATAATAGACCGAAAACAGATATTTTTTTCTGAAAAAAAAAAAAAAAAAAAAAAAAAAAAAAAAAAAAAAAATATATATATATATTATATATAATATATATATAATATATATATATATATATATATATATATATATATATATTATAAATAATAAATTAATTAAAAAAATATATAAAATACAAAGTTCTGTAGGAAAGTACAATTGCTCCTAAAAGGTATTTATGCTTATCATGATAAGTACTATAAGAAAGAATTCAAAATGTTATTAGAACACTCCAGTTTGTTGTTGGAATTCTGTAGCATGCTTTAAAAGGGGATAAACTGCATTTTAATCAATGGTCTGTAACATGTTTAACCCAGGCTCATTCTGAAAACGTAACCTATACATTTATATACGGCTATATCCATTCCTTGAGAGCACCAAATACGTCCCAGGAGCTATGTTTTTTTGCAGTGTTTGCGAATCTGCAAGAGGCCGCTTGGTACACATTTTTTAGATCTCAAATCTCTTTTACAAATGCCATTCGCGCCGGCTCTTCTCACGCAAAAAACAGACTGATTGTCCGATCTATTGATCCACCCTACTCCTTCCTACTCCTTCCTTTCATAATCAGCACATATTATATCAATCAATCAATCAATCAATCAGTCAGTCAGTGAGTCAATTATATTTTAACACTAATGTTAAATCTATTTCTGTGTAGGCATTTTAAAATCAGTCATTGAAAAAGTTTTATGGCTTCACAGCCTGCAGGTCTCCAACAAATGTGTTGTCTCACTGTGAACATGCATCTGTGCTGAACTATGCATTTTGTAAGGGTTGTATTTAGTACAGTATGTCATCTGAGAGAAGATGCACTACATCATAGTCAAATGATTCAGCCTGGTTCACGTGTAGACAAAACCATGTGATCGGGGTTACTTACAACACCCTGAAAACATTCTTGAAACCTATTAAAGTACTTTAATTTGTTGACAAAGGTATTTAAAGCAGGCGGCACTTGGCTCAGTGGTCTCAGTGGTTAGCACTGTTGCCACACAGTAAGAAGGTCACAGGATCTGTCTTTGTAGGATCTGTCTGTGTGTCTGTGTGGAGTTTGAATGTTCTCCCTGTTTGCATGGGTTTCCTCCAGGTGCTCTGGATCATATCTGTCAACATTAGAATGTGAAAACAAGGCATAACCCCTTATTTCATTGTAAACAAACAGTTGAAACGGTCAGTAATGTTATTATTATTAATTATTCTTATTATTTATTTTTTTTTTTTTATTTTTACAAAGGATATAATAAATAGTAGGCATTAAAAAATCCAAATAAATTAAACAGTTTAGCCTATTAAAATTAATACCTATTATAAAGAAATTGAATCAAGCCATCAAATCTCATTAACCTTTTCTTCTCTGAATAATTTAAACATTCTGATTAAAAATCAGCAAATGAATCTCACATTTAGATTTTTCATTTGATTACATTAATAAACAGAGGTTTCACTTTAGAAATTCACAGACCTTTTATGCTCATTTAAGACAAAACCTGTTTTTAAAAGAAAATCCACCAAGATTGACATGTTTAAATGTTATTATTATGTCTGGGTCGGACAGATTATGTCTGGGTCCTACAGAGAGGTTGTAGTTCAAATAAAGAGAGTTTATTCAGTATAATAATGAACAAAAGGGCCAGATGCTGGAGCTGGTAACGGCAGATGAGGAACCGGATCCCACAGTGAAGTGACAGCAGTACGAGTAAGCAAAAAGATAAATAATAAATAATAATACTGGACTAGACAAGGAGAAGCAGAGTGTCCGCAACCTGAAAGAATGCAATAATCTGGCAAAGTGTAACAGTAGAGAGGTGAATTGGATCACATATAAACAGGTGAGTAATGCATGTGCGCCAGCCCTGATTGTAAGAGGGAACAGCAGAGGTGGAGAACATAGAAGATTTGATCAAACCTGACTCATGACATATATTAATAATAATTATTATTATTATTATTACATTATTATGTGTAATTGTCTGTTTAAACACACACCCAAAACCCAGAGTGTCCACTTTCGCTCTGCTTCAAATTGTGTGTACAGAATCCGTTTGGGAATTAGCATCTATTTATCACTATGGAGCGCGTCTGACAGTCATGCACCGCTAAATGAACTGGCTGTTATTGAGGATTGCATAGGCGGGGCAATCTGCAACTTTTATATTTATTTTCAAAGTGTTTTCATGTCTAAACAAAATGAAAGCACAGAACATTTAAGAGCAAGGGGCATCCCCTGGTGGTTCGGCGGTCAGGGTTGCATATAGGGAGGATCGACCCTTAATGTTTATTGCAACCCTTCATAGAAAGATTGAAAATATGGAAGGAATATGGAAAATACCTTTACGGGATGATAGTGTAATAGAATTGTAAAATACGGGAGAATACCAGGAAAAAACGGGGGGGTTGACAGGTATGCTCTGGATTCCCCCCACAGTCCAAGCACATGCGGTATAGGTGAATGGATAAACTAAATTGGCCGTACGTGTTAGTGTGTCTGTGTGTTTGTTAAAATGAGAGTGTGTATGGGTGTTTCCAAGCACTGCTTTGGGTGTCCGTCACAAAAAAAATCCTAAGTAATTGCTGGTTTATTCCACTGTGGCGACCCCTGATAAATCAGGGACTAAGGTGAAGGAAAGGGAGTGTGGTTAAATATAGTATTTTGGAAATGTGACAATATATCTCTTATATCATATATTTAATATAGCTTGTCATGTCAAAATAATATCTGTTTAAAAGTACACAAAACTACTCACTTTCCTTCTGCTTTATATAACTTTTATATAAGCTATAATACGCTACATCTGGTATGCTTTGGAAACAAACTGTGCTGCTTTGGTGACTGTCGCTTTAAATATAAATAAGATTGTGCTCCCAGGCCTCTTTTAAAAATAGGGCGAAGCTGTATGTGTGTATCAGCATAGCAGCAGATTCAAAACAGGACTAAGGTTATCCATGTGAAAAACTAAAAATGTCAAAAGATACAATTAAATTCAGTTCACCTTTATTTGTATAGCACTTTTACAATGTATATTGTGTCAAAGCAGCTTCACAGACCATGGTAAATTAAATCCGTGTCAGTTCAGTTTTCAGTATTTAAGTTTAGTTATGTTTAGCTCAGTTCAGTGTGGTTTAATAATCACTACTGAGAGTCCAAACACTGAAGAGCAAATCCATCGATGCGCAGCTCTACAGATCCCGAAACAGCGACAGCGACCACTGGCCAAACGTCTTGTGCAGAGCTGCAGTCAAGGCGCCAGAGGCTGGAAGCTGGACTACAGCGAAGACTCGTCTGTCCCTGGAAGCGTCACAGGAATCAGTCCTCATGCTCTCACTCTCAATGACCCACCCACAGCGGCCTGGTCCAGGATATGGAAACCTTGGATCATCTCGTCGCTGGTCTTGGATCGAATTGGCGGCGCTGATGCTCATAGTGTACATAAACTAGAATGCAAAAACCTGTGTGGATCCATTCATGTATTCATAACCGCTAAGGGATGCATTGAGTGTATGCTTTACTAAAAAGATAGGTCTTTAATCTAGTTTTGAATTGGGAGAGTGTGTCTGAGCCTCGGACATCATCAGGAAGGCTATTGGAGAGTTTAGGAGCCATAAATTAAAAGGCTCGACCTCCTTTACTCGACTTTGCTATTCAACTAGAAGCCGTGAGTTTTGAGATATTAAAGAGCTGGGATATTAAAGGGGATATTAAAGATGTGGCTTAGAAGAAGGTAGTCTATGGAGACAATGGCTGTTTCTCAATATGCGTTCTTTAGCGATCTTGTGTTCTTGTGTAACGTCATCAATAACCGTCAAAGTTCAGTTCCAAAACTCAAGACCACAAGAACGGAGGATGTGTAAAAGTTCCCGGATGTGTTCTTGGTATTAAGGATGCATGGATGCAGACTCGAGCACCAAACTCGCTCTAAAAGTCCCAGAAGCCATTGCGACTGAATAAAGGAGGTTGGAAGAGCAGCATTTTATATAGATGTATTATTAAAGTTCAGAGATATAACTTGTTTATCTGAGGACTTTCCCTCAATGAGACGGTAAAAGTAAACATTACCATGAAAATCTTAATAAAGACATAATAAAGCCCAGCAGGCACACAACGTCATAAAACGTTAATATTAGGTTAGATTTAGGTTTTGATGTCAGGTGACCAAAATTCAAGTCTTGCCAGCGTCTAAGGACAATGTTTCTTTGATGTCCAATAACGACATCAATGACGTTCATATTTGGTTGATTTTAGGTTGTGTTAGAAAGTGACCAAAATCCAATGTCGATTCAACAAACTTCATCATCAACGTCCAACATCTGATAGACGTCATAGTGGTAAAGTCCGCACAACGTCAAGTTGTAACATCATTAGACGTTGATTTTTGGTTGATTTTAGCTTGGACATTGGACAATGACGTTGGCCTGACATTGGGTTTTGATGTCAACCGGATTTTCATTTCCAAACAAAATGCATGGTCCCCATGATGTTGGGGTATAACGTCAATCTGACATCTTGGGCCTTCTGTGTTTTTAAGGCCATTTCGGTCATCGTAAAGTAAACATCCGACATCTCATCAGTGACATGCATCTAAATAGTCTCTGGGTCATTGCGTGTAAAGATTTTGGACATCTTCATGGACACTTTTAATGCTTCCACACAGGTTTTCTGAATTTATAAAGCGCCCATGTCTTGAGGTAATTCATAATGATGCGATTTACTTTCTATGTGGAATTTGATTGGGCAGGATTCACAGGACTGATTTTTCTAATCCTCATAGACCAGAAAAATAAAGTAGTGACTGCAGGTTGAAGGAAAGTAGTAGAGTAAAAGTACCAATACAGCACTAAAAATATACTCAAGGGAAAGTAAAAGTACTCCTTTTTAACCTTCAACGCACACATTATGATAAATCTATAAAAAATATATTTGACTGTTTTTCTTTTCTTAAAATGGCTTAACTTGAAGTGCTTTAAACATTTTTTTGGAAAAATTAATTTTTTTAGGTACTTTATGATATGTGAAGTTTCACAAACTAATTTCGAGAGAAGCACGTGATATGATTGACTGCAGCTGGCCACCCATCTACATTCACTAGTTAGCCAATCAGATTAATCCCAACTCACTATAAGTAGCCTAGCTAGAACTACTCTCTTATCTTCGTTTTCCAAAGAAACCCCTCATCCACCCCTTCTCCTCCTTTCCTCCTTTACCACGGGGGGCTCTCAAGAACCACCTGATCTCGTACTCCCCTCACATGCTCTATGGACCAGGCGGGAGCCCTGGGCTCAACTATCTCCGAGCTCAGGGTTCTCTCCAGGGACAGCATGCCAAACCTGCTAATAGTTGTCAAACAATATCTAAGTGTCAACTCTTGAAGTTGCCCTATTACAACAACGTCCAACAGTGGATCTAACTTAGAAATTTCAAATTTAAAACTTTCCTTATAATTAATAATTTTGTTGTTTGAAATGATTTAATTGGTGTTACAGTATTATAAGCTTTAACACAGAACTTATAAATGACACCTTATACACACTTTACCACAACTCATATTCCAACAGCTTTCATTTATTCCATTCTTTTTTGCTGAATATTATTAAAAACAAAACTAATATTGTATTATCAAGTATACAAAATACAGTAAATATAAATATTTTCTCCAGTTAATATTATAACAAATACATAACAAGTTCAGTATATCCAGATGCATCAGAATAATGTAGCTACTAGGTAACAATATTTATATATTATACTATATACTAAACTACACCTGTCTTATCTGCCTCTGAGCTTACTTACCTGAACTGTCTCTATCAACTGTCCAGTCTGCATCATTCTCATGGTCACTAAAACCCATCTCATCCTCACTTTCATCTGCAGGAAGAGCCAGTTCTGTCCTTTTCTTCTTTCACTTACCATAGAACATGGCGGTACTTGCTAATACACTGTTCCCTGTATTCATATCTATTCAAAAGTAGTATTGCCATTAAAACTAGATTTTATCCATAATGCAAATGTCATTAACATACAATTAATCAACATTATTTTACTAGCATTCAAGTTGTTATTGTTACAACTTAAAATTTCACAGCTGATCTTGCTAGCTAGTTAACCCATTGCAATATTGCACGTTCCACTATTGCACAGTGTTGCCATTTGATTAAAAAAAAATTTAATTGTGAATATGTCATCATAACTTACTGGAGGTGATGTTTCAGATTTTTGGGGGATCTGACATAATTTGATTCTTTATTTTTATTGACATTAACAACTACTTTACAATAAACGCCAGTCTGTCAGAAATTGCGCTACAGAAAAACACAGCATGTCATGCGACTTAACCTAAGCACATCATTGGCTACTCTTAGGTCTTCTCTTTCCAACAAAAAATAAATAATAATAATGTTGGTCTTTAAGAAACAGTGGCAGGGAAATAAACATAAGTATCATGTTGGCATTGGTAACACCATGCAGTAGAGGGTTAAAACTACTCAGTAAATAACAATTTCGGAGAAAAAAATATTCAATTACAGTAGTTTGAGTATTTGCAATTTGTTACTTTACACCACTGAATATAAGTCAGTATCACCCTTGATGTTGAATCTTGTTATCAGCCAACAAAATATTGAAATCCAAATCCAAGGCCGCCGTGTACATTTTTGAAAATCTCAAATAAGTGACTGGGCTACTTAAATGTGTACAACAGTGTGAAAACAATACTTTATCTATCAATAATGTGTCCCTGTAAATGTTTGAACAAAATTTGGTAACATCATACCGTCCTGCAGTATTTGTTTTACAGATGTATGCCAGGGCATGTATTTTGGCTTCTCAAAATGCAGCCATATTTCCAGAGAGCCTGTGTTGCAAATATTGCAAATTTTAATAAGATCATTCTTTGAAAAGAATAATAATAAACAATATTAGTATTAGTATAAACAATGCTAAAAAAACAGCCAATATCTTAACAATAAGCAGGCAATAAGCCAATAGTTTACTTAAACTAATGTGTTACCAATATATGTGCTGTTTGTGTATATATTGTAAGAATATATACAGGTCAGGCTCACCAATATTTGACAGAATAAATAATAGGGTTTGGTGAAACATTAAAGCATTTACAGAAAAATAGGTGCATCCTATAATTAGATGCTCAGATCACTATCATCCATGCAAAACATACCCAAATACGTCTGATCATGTCTACCAACCCTAAACCAAAGATTTATGTACTTAATTGTCATTACAAGGACTGTGTGCTCATCTTTCGCATACATATTTCATTCATCTGTCATGCATTTCCTAGAAATGAGGCACGTGTCTCTGCTTTAGATTGTTGTGCTCAGAATGACTTGAAAGTCTGGTTTTGTATGATCCTCAGAAGCCCAGTTTTGCTTTGTATTTATTTACAAATTTGGCAAGTGTGTGCTACCTGTTATTCTGAAATGTTGTGTAGTTTATTCCAGCCTAAGAGTAACACACTGTAAATGTGTAATCATTCATTTACATTCATTTAGCGGACGCTTTTGTCCAAATGAGTCCATACAATGGACGAGGCATTCAGCAATTCAACAAAAAGAGGCAATACACACAATGAGCTCTATTTTAACAATCTAGACTTAAAGTCTAAAGCGCATGGCACAAAAGCATTAAAGGCATGTCCGAAACCACTTTTGCTATTTTATGGATGGAAAAATATGGTTTGTGCCCCGGCGCATGGTCTAACAGGGTTATGCTTATTTTCTTAATGAGTTATAAGTGCGTTTTGATCAAAACGTGCATTAAACTAATCAGAGTCTCATCTCACATTCCCTATAAGAGTCAGTTGCATCACGCCATGGTGTATCTGCTATTTACATGGCGACTTTGTAAGTGAAAAAACTGAATGCTTCACTAACAAGAAAACAGTTTAACAGTCAATCTGCAGTGCGAGGATAAAGAATAAGCCTTCTCCATTTGACCTCTTTACTTTACTTTTACTCATTACTCCTTTACTTTCGTGGAATAAAGAAACGATGTTGTACACACTCCACTGAAGACATCCATTAGCTACATATTTAATTTCGTTTGTTAAGCGCAAAGATTTGTTTAAAAATTTTCTAAATTCAGTTCTAATTTCCAGGAAACGAAAATAAATTAACAATAATAACAATAAGTGTACAATAATAATAAGTGTGGTCAAAGTTATATCCAAACACACGTCCTATTCTTATGCCCCATATGGAGATGCATCATTAATTACTAACGCTCCCATCATTCCAACCTTCAGAACACAAATTTATATGTTTTATATTATGAAAAAGCAGTATAATTATGAAAATTGTGAAATTAAATCAATTGTCCAGAGATCCGGTCACCGTGTCAAGTCAGCGTGCGGCGGAGGTGCACTCTAAACTCACACAGAAGAAAACCAGACTAGTGGATGACATGAAGGCAAGCAGCCTATTTCTTTTCATGTTTCGGCTAACTAATTCTTTAAATACAACTCTTTTGAGCTCTAAAGGGAAAAAATGCTGAAGAAATTTGCTGTTAAATTAATTTTAGCAGAGACGCAACTGCCAGTCATTTTTAAAATCTGCAGAACCTTTTTTAATGTTTGCTTTCATTTTGTCATCTCTAAAACGCACTTTAGTAGCTTATCACCTTAGAATTATAAGGTTCTATATGACATTTTTGTCAAAATTTAGTTATTCACATATTCACATAATTATTTACATTATGTGATTTTTTTTTATAAGTTGTTTACAATTTAAGAGTTTTTATTTAAAAAACAAAAAATGTTTATCTACAAAGTTGAACTATAGCTTGGCTCTATAAGTTTCTTTCTGTGAGCCAATCAGCATTTTGAATGCACGCACGGGGACCAATCAGGATCAGCTTTCTTTACTATTTTGCCAAACTGCTCTATTGACATTGAGATGAAATGTTAAATTTGGCATTGTTGAAAAAGAAATGAATATTAAAATAAATTCTATATTAAATGTGAAATATTTTTATTTGTGTGTATATGCTAAGTGAATTTTTTTTTCAGTGTTCATTATACTCTTTTGCTCATTGTCTGTTTTCTTTTAAAGTCTTTAAATGTAATATTAGGCCTTGAAGGGTAAATACTTAATTTAATTCATGGGGCATATAATTCAATCAATATAATTCAATAATTCATATAAAGCATAAAATGTTATACATATTAACATATTAATTAGATAACATTGACATCTGCACTGGACAAAATATTTAGCACAGCCTTGTATGCTTAATTTAAACAAGAAAAAAAATATTCATCCTAAAACATGAAATAAATGTTATAGAAAGCAAAACTGTACCTTTCTCAAGCATCAACATATTGTTACAACACCATATTATATATTTTGATCGTATTCTTGAAAATTAATGCTTCAATGAATGATCTGCCAGCTAGAACCTTATAATTCCAAGCGGAAAATTACTTTTCAGAATTAGAAGGTTCTATCTGCATTTACCATGGTTTTTTAATCCAATTTGCAAATGTAAGAGAACTTTGATAATTTACATTTAGAGAGCATTTAGGGTCTCTGTCATGTTAATGTATGAAAGAGAACTGTTACACACATGTTGTTTGGTATATGGAATGCAAAAACTTTGAAGCTTAATATCTCAAAATCATGTAGAATGCAGATAGAACCTTATAATTCCAAGGTGACAAATGGTGAAACATCCATTATGCAGCAGCAGTCTTAAGTTAGGACACTTAAAAATGCCTTTAAAGATTATCGGCCTGTGAAGTCAAGTCTAAAGTGTTATAAATGAAATAGGTAGGCCTATATAGTGATTGAATAAATGCATTTGCCGTGAATCAACCTCTCGCATGCGCTGCATGCTGAATGATAATCTTTAAAAATATGTAATTTAGGCTATACTGCTATTTGCTCATGCAAAATTAAACAGCAGAAAATATATTGTAGGCCTATTTTAAAGGCTAAAATATAGTTAGCATATCAATTTTATTTTGATTTGTAGCTCATGACCCTAAAAATGAAAATGTTAGTCTAATAGTCAAATGGTTATGGTAGCATTTTACAAATGCCAACCAGACAATTTTATGGGAAAAAAATGCTTATGATAGCATAAAGCTTTATATTTACCTTTAAAATGATAATAAATATAGCTATTGAGTTGTGTGTTATCCATGCCAAAATTTTAAAATTTTCATGGTAATAACTGTGAATTTCTTTCTTTTCTTTTTTTTTTTTTTTTTTTTTTGAGGTAGGTAGACAGACTGTTTTTCTGGCTACACTAATGCCTTAAAATGTAACTAAGTAACACATTTAGCTACTATTTGTTTTAAAATGACATTAGATTTTAACATTTACTTTTTCCTAACACTGATAAATGATTGGTTGGGTAATAGGCTACGTAAAGCATGATGACTCGGTTATGCTGATTTCACTTTTTTTACTGGTTATACAAATAGTCTAACCGTGGGTTAGTTTGCATGTGTGGGTATAGATTGACGTCTTTACCTAAAACTTTAAACATTTATATTTATTTTAATAAAATGGACCGACATAATGAGAATAAAATATCATTTAAACCACGTTTGGCCACGTTGAAGCCATGATCCGTCTGCATTTGAAACAGTATTGTTGCATACCTTCATTGATAAAATCAGTAACAGCGAAACTGTGCGTATTAATATTACAACAAAAAGTATATTACTTCCATAAGTCAGTAAACTGGGCAGTAATGCAAATGTGATAGGGTGCATAAGGTAAGTGATTGTGATTGATGTCTGCAATGACCAATCAGTGCAGAGTACTCCCCTATTTAGAGCTGAGGGCTGTAGCCTGTCGGGAGGCACACTCTGTGCCACTACTACAATACTTAGCTAGTTCCTCCTCCTCTTAGTCCCCCGTCCTCTTCGTTCTCTCTTCCACATTCTGGCGTAGTCGGCAGGATTGGGTTGTTGTTTAAAGGTAGTTAAATTAACTGCTTCTCCCCCTCCTCTTCGTTCGCCCCATCACACAAAGTAATAATAAATAAGTGAATAAATAGCCTAAATGAAAGGAACAAGAAGGACCAAAATCAGTCACTAGGTCTAGTGCCCCCCTATGTGCCCCCTCAGTTATGACATCCTGGCACTGGGTCTGACCGGGTTACACACAATCAGATGCCCAAGAAGAAAAGCGAATCGCTTCTCCGTAGCACAATCGGGTCGCCAGGCAGCAGCAAAACAGCAATGGGCAATCTCCGCAGGACAGTTAACTGGATACCACCTGTCATGCCCTGATGTAATTGCACTTCCTCTGGCCCATGAATTAGAAGAAGCAGAATTAGAGAAGAAATCTAACCTTATACAGGTTTCTATGAATACTGCAGGCTTAATGCTCAACGCACATCAAAAGTTAGGACGCAATCAACACACCGCCACTATTCTATGCTAGAGAGAAACGTAATCAAAGCGGAAACCTCCACACTTTCAAAGGGGTCGTGAACTTAATTTCCAACTCCATCCACCCACATATAATATAAAACCCCTCCCCTTTGAGGTTCACCCCATTACATTGGGGATCACCCCATTACATATGCATATAATAAATACTACTACTACTAACAATAACATTATACAAATGCAAATTGTCATGAATAAACTCTGCGCTGGACTTTAGACCAGCTTTTAGATGGTGAATGGAGTGGCCTATTTTAGTTTCTTGAAGTAGCCACATGCCAACTATGCGCCCTAACACACCTCTTTCAACGTGTCACAAAACGTGAAAATTACTTTCGTGCTGGTCTGAAAATAGCTATAAATCGCGCCATACATATCTTGCACCTTATTGCACCGGTTGTAAGATAGGGCCCAATAAGTGATGTTTTATAAAAAAATTTCGGGAGGAGCACGCGCAGAAGTTTCAGTATCAAATACGTCATTGACAATTATTCTATTATCCAATCAGTTCTTGACCAAACCCCTATATATACCAAAGCTGTCTTACCTGCAGCATCTTACGACTTTAGCATCCCTCCACCACCCCGTCACCTCACCTCTTAAGCATTACAATCCCGGGGGGAGCGTTCTGGGGCCGGGCTAGATACTTCGCTCGAATCCCAATTCCTCTCTGTTTCCTGATAAGAGGAAAAACTCGAGTTTGGGTGTCTTCCCCGAGCTCAGAGCCCTCCCCCGGGCAGCACGCCAAATACGCTTTATTCTGAAACTATTGCAAGTGTGAACTCGTGAAGTACTAATTTTACAAAGGAACTGTTAGTGCTCAAAGAACTTGGTGCTAAAGTAAAGGGGACAGTTTTTTTAGAGGAAGGAGAGTTTCTACATACATGTGGTTTGTCAAACCCACTCACGTGTGAAGCACACTTCATAAATTCATAGATTTTTTGTTTTGATTATTTGTAGGAACGTTTCTGGTGCAAATGTGCAAAACTGGTGCAAGTATTGCTTTGTGTCAGAGAGATGAAAGGGTGTGTTTTCTACATGTGGTTTGTCAAGCCCATTCACCTGTGTGAGGCACACTCAGTTGGGGTTGTTGTGTGGTGTGGTGGGAGAAGAGGAAGTCCTGGTTTTGTTCACAGGGTTTTAGGTAATCTCTGAAAATATGGGTTTTCAGTTGTCTTTTGAATTATACTTAATCAGCAGTGTGTGTAGGAATGGGAATATCATTTCACCAGCGTGGATCATTGAATGCAAAGGTTTTTGAAAGTGACTTATAGCTATTCTGTGACAATACCACAAGGTGGCGCTCACTTTCTGACTGGAGCCTTCATCAGTATATATGCTTTAGGCCAGAAATCACCAAACTTGTTCCTGGAGGTCCGGTGTTATGCAGATTTTAGCTCCTACCCTAATCAAACACACCTGAACAAGCTAATCAAGGTCTTACTAGGTATACTTAAAACACCCAGACAGGTGTGTTGAGGCAAGGTGGAGCTAAACGCTGCAGGGCACCGGACCTCCAGGAAAAAGATTGGTGACCTCTGCTTTAGGCTATTGCCTATGTTTACCAGGCCTACATATAAAGTAAATGAAGAAGGCAGATGATCTTTACTTTAGGGAAGATCAATTGATTAAAACAATTAATCAAATTCTCATTAAACAGTAGAACATTTGCTGTCATATACTGTACATTC
The DNA here is from genome assembly GCF_903798145.1 of Danio aesculapii. Taxonomy (NCBI): domain Eukaryota; kingdom Metazoa; phylum Chordata; class Actinopteri; order Cypriniformes; family Danionidae; genus Danio; species Danio aesculapii. The sequence continues at coordinate 18,264,486 of NC_079440.1, read as the reverse complement.
CAGTTTGTCATTTAATGCTTGTCAGCGCAGTAGGAAGTAAAAACGTCCAAAAAAATTTGAGAAAAAAAACAATAGCCTGATGAAAAGAAAAGAATTTGATGGACCATGTCAAGGCCTTGCTTAACTGAGAGACATTGCTCTTTGTACACTTAACAGCAAGCATGTTATGTGGAACTCTAATGCATCAGTTAGAAACAAAGGGGAAGACACACACACACACCCTAGTCAGAGGAACATATGTTTTACTTTAACAATTGATTTTCCACGTATTGGAACTCTCCCATGTTTGCGGACATACACTGGATAGTTAAATGTTGTTGTATTGGCTTGCCTTGAAATGTTCTTTAATGCTTTGTGTTTAAAAAAAAAACAAATGTTGTGTTAAAACCTGATTTCATGCTTGCGCAATCTGTTTTTCACCCTGGATCACAAAACTAAGTGTAAATTTTTCAAAATTGAGATTTGTACATTACTTGACTAAGGCAATATTTGGCTGAAATATTAGAAAATCAGCAATTGAAGGGTTCAAAAAATTGAAGTATGGAGAAAATCGCCTTTAATTTTGTCTAAATGATGGGCTAGCAATGTGAATTATAGTCAAATATTGAGATTGAATATATTTGCAGTAGTAAATGTACAAACTATAGTCAAGAAACATAATCCTTTTCTTAATTTTTGTCACAAAAATTTACTTTGGTTTTTTGCCAAAATTTGTGCAACATAAGACTGTTTTTTTTGCTTCAGGTTCACAAATAGCTTGTTTAAGTTTGTTATCTTCCCGTTAAACCAGACTGACCACACCAAGGAGCTTGTCTGTTTGTCATCCTGTTTCTTAAGGAACACGCATTGACGGTAAGATTCCATACTTTATGATTAACCTGTTTAAGCTGTAAATGTTTGAGCTCAGATCCTGATCAAAGAGTATCACACCTACATTTGAACTCAACTTTCCAGCTCATACATTAGAAACTTTTATTGGAAGTTAAATATTAAACACAGATTTAACATTTGCATTGGATTGACAGTATGAGTATAATATATTATTTAAAAAAATGAGCAAAATGTTCTTTTAATCCTGACAAGTTCAAAAGTGCAACATCCTACAACATCATATTATAACTTTATTATCATCAGCATATGCATTTGGCTAATTATTATATAAATGTATAATAATCATTTATCAGTATATGCATTATAGGCCATTCGAAATGCAAATGTATAATAATTATTTTTCAGGTTTCATTATATAGCATAATTAGGCATGGTCATTTATATTTCAGTTTACTTTTAATTTTGTTAAAAAAAAAACACCTATGAAAGAGTGAAATTAGATTCATGCAAAAACTGAGAATGCAAGCAAAGACTGTTGTACTTTGAGTTAACACTTGTAATTCCCCTTGATTGTTTGGATTGGGCCAGAATAGAAATGTATTCATTTGTTTCTGGTGTGCTCACAATAGCTTTCAGGCTGTAATACAAATGTTCTAAAAGTGAAATTTTTGCCATAAACTCACACACAAATGTTGCTCCAAGGAACATGCCTGTAATGAACTACAATGGCTAACATTTATGACTGTAAGGAGAACATTCAGTATTGTTATGGTCACTTGTTGTGACATTATGCCCTGTTCTTTGTTTAATTTGTTTTCTTTGGTTTATATTGCATTATTATTCCATTTAAACATGCTGTATTTTCAGTGGTCTTGGTCTACTTATAGAGGTGTAAATTGCAATGTGAACAATTACTCACAATTAGAAACAAACCACACTTAAAGGCTACAAACATTTACTTACCACCCTAGCATACATCCTTATTTACCATGAATAGCAGCAAGGAAGTTTGTTTAACAAAGAATTTAGTTTCAGTTTACTGTAGTACAGTATTCTGTACTGTATTGAAGAGGGCCACCAGCTTGAAATTTTTAACACGAATCAAGAATACTTTACCTGGGATACATACAGTAGGACTAAAATTTAGACAAGTGTGAGGTAAGCTGTGGTGCTGGAGGGATGCTGTGAATCTGTGAAGTGAAAGACAGCTTCAGAAATTGCTGATCTACTGGGACTTTCATGCATAACCTTCTCTACGGTTTACAGAGAATGATCCGAAAAACAGAAAATATCAAGTGAGCGGCAGTTCTGTGGGCGCAAATGCCTTGTTGATGCCAGATGTTAGAGGAGAATGGCCAGACAGGTTCGAGCTGATAGAAAGGCAACAGTAAAGCTTCGGTCACACTAGAGTTTAAGCATGCGAAATTCTGTTGTATGGCGCTGCGAAAAGGGGCGGGATTTAACAAGACGATTAGACATTAAAAAAAGTGAGCGGATGCATCCGGAATGTATTCATAGCGCTTCACTTTTTCCACATTTTTTAATGTTACAACCTTATTCCAAAATTGATTAAATTAATTTATTTTCTCAAAATTCTACACAAAATAATAGATTTTTTTAATTGTTGCAAATTTATTAAAAATAAAAAACCTGAAAAATCACATGTACATAAGTATTCACAACCTTTGCTCAATACTTTTGTTGATGCACCTTTTTGAATATGATGCCACAAGCTTGATACACCTGTCTTTGGTATTTGCCCATTCCTCTTTGCCGTACCTCTCAAGCTCTATCAGGTTGGATGGGAAGTGATGGTGTACAGCCATTTTCAGATCTCTCCAGAGATGTTCAATAGGATTTGGTTCTGGGCTCTGGCTGGGCCACTCAAAGACATTTAACGAGTTGTTGTGAACTCCATTTATGTTTTGGCGGTGTGCTTTGGATCATCATCCTGCTGGAAGATCTGAGGTCAAGAGCACTCTGAAGGAGGTTTTCATTCAGGATGTCTCTGTATATTGCTGCATTCATCTTTCCCTCTATCCTGACTAGTCTTTCAGTTCCTGCAGCAGAAAAACCATCCCCACAGCATGATGCTGCCACCACTATGTTTACTGTAGGGATGGTATTAGCCTGGTGATGAGCGGTGCCTGGTTTTCTCCAAAACATAACGCCTGGCATTTACTCCAAAGAGTTGAATTTTAGTCTTATCAGACCAGAGGATTTTGTTTCTTATGGTCTGAGAGTCCTTCAGATGCCTTTTGGCAAATTCCAGGCGGGGAGTGGCTTCTGTCTGGCCACTCTACCATACAGGCCTGATTAGTGGATTGCTGCACAGGTTATTGTCCATCTGTAAGGTTCTTCTCTCTCCACAGAAGAACGTTGGAGCTCAGACGCAGTGACCATCGGGTTATCGGTCACCTCCTTGACTAAGGCCCTTCTCCCCTGATCACTCAGCTTAGATGGTCGGCCAGCTCTCGGAAGTGTCCTGGTGGTTCTAAACATCTTCCACTTACGGATGAAAGAGGCAACTGTGCTTATTGCAACATTAGGAGCAGCAGAAATTTTTCTGTAACCCAATTTTTCTTCCCCAGCCTTGTGCCTCGAGACAATCCTGTCTTGGAGGTCTACAGACAATTCATTTGTCTCCATGCTTGGTTTGTGCTTTGACATGCACTGTCAACCCTGGGACCTTATATAGACAGGTGTATGCCTTTGCAAATCATGTCTAATCAACTAAATTTACCACAGGTGAACTCAAATTAAGCTGCTGAAACATAAGAATGAGACCTGAGCTCAATTTAGAGCTTTACTGCAAAGGCTGTGAATACTTCAACCCAGGCTCATTCTGAGAACGTAGTCCCGCGGACGTTTCTGGAGACCGCGAAATACGTAGCCGGAGGTACGTATGGCTGCATTTGATTTTTTTAAGTAAACGCTGCGGGGCGGTGTGACGCCATTCCTTTTGGTGCTTGCCAGCCGGCCGGCCGCTCGCCTCCGTGTGGAGGGCTTTCCCGCAGCAACCAGTTTGTCCGGTTAGCTCTTCGTGTACGTCGGCAGACTTGAGGTGCAGAGAGGGGCTGACCACGACGACGACCGGGTTCGAGTACGGGGAAGAGCGGTTCCAGAAATCAGGTAAGAAAACAAAATCCAAATATAAAGTGAACAAGTTCATTACAGGATGAGAACGTGGTCAAAATCAGAAAACGTGGTAAAAATCAGACGAGGGCTTTTCTTTTTCTGGATGGCTTTTGTGAATCGTTGTTGGTTGGGATTTAAGGGAAGGAGGCGGGTGGGTCAGCCGATTGGCCGGTCGCACGGTCAATCATTCTGTCATCCAGGCAGACAGGCGGAGGGTCGAGATGTGAAAAAGCGCGCGCATTAGCCTCTCGCGGATTTGCGAAAACAAAAACTGCAAAAATACGTACCTCCCGGGACGTATTTCGCGATCTCCAGAAACGTCCACGGTACTACGTTCTCAGAATGAGCCTGGGTTGGAATACTTATGTACATGTGATTTTTCAGGTTGTTTATTTTTATTAAATTTGCAACAATTTCAAAAAATCTTTTTTTTACATTGTCATTATGAGGTATTGAGTGTATAATTTTGAGGAAATAAATGAATTTAATCTATTTTGGAATAAGGCTGTCACATAAAAAAAATTGGAAAAAGTGAAGCACTATGAATACTGTATCTCAGTGGCTTAAACCATTCAGTGCACATTTCTGAAAAGAACATTTTAAAGATAAGAGAACTGAAAGATTATTTGGATTCTTCATGGAACTACTTTATCAGTGCCATTAAATAACTTTTACAGTATCTTCCCTACATGTGTTACTAAGTAGACAGTAGCAATGTATTCACCTAATGTATTCAAACCAACCTCAATTCTCAATTTTCTCTGAGTCTATTACAGCTGGTCCAGACAAGTGGCATGGCTAAATACAAGTAGCTTTTATGATGCAATGTACAGTGTGCATGCATGTAAATTCAGTTACTTTCATCTCATTTGAAAGCCCACATGTTCAGCATAAAGGAGCTTCTCTAGAATCTTCACTGCCCATCAGATCCAATAGAACAATTGTAAACCCTTGTGCCATCCAATGTTTGTGGCCTGATTCTAAAACTGGAGGACACACGCATGTTGCTGACACACTCGCTCTTCAACTTCCTGGAGAATTTGCATAGTGCTTACACTCAAAATACACCAAGCGGCACATTGGCTCCAGGCACGGACACAACCAACCAGATTCTGTAATTGGTCCATTGAGAATTCATCAGCGCACAGAGGCTTCAAAGCCATGATGGGCACCGTTGGCACCTGCCGCACTGACCCATTTGGGTGACAGCTGGCAAGTTCTGGTAGAACATTGTTAATGGGCTGTACAGGACAGCTGTGTGCCATTGTCCCTAGGGCTTCCTTAATATCACCTGCCTAAATATCCTTTTCTAGTTTCCTAATGAGCAGAAGTGTGTGTAGGGTGCATGGCTCTAAATGCAGAATATTGTTGAGTGGTAGTACACTGGAAAAAATGGTTTTGAAACATTTTATTCTGAAATTGCTAGTAAATTTCACAATTATTTATAAGAAAAGAAAAGTGGCACACTGAATTAAAAGCTATATTTAAACGATCTTGGTGAAAAGTCTAATCCACTTTTGCTAAGGATGGAAAAATACGTTATTCGTTATTCTATACACTATTCTCTTAATGAGTTATGGGTGTGTTTTGAGCATAATGTGCATTAAACCAATCAGAGTCTCATCTCTCATTCCCTTTAAGAGTCAGTTGCCTCATGCCATGGTGCATTTGCTATTTACAAGGCGGAATTTGTAAGTGGAAAAAATGAACACTTCACTAGTGAGTTAAACCGACCATTTGCAGCGAGTATAAAGAAGGAGCCTCCTCCATTTGGCCTCTTTACTTTCTCTTTACCTTACTTTTACTCTTTACTGCTTTATTTTCATGGAATATTATTCAAATTGTCATGAATAAACTGAAAAAGCCCCCAAGGTGAAGAAGGCATAGAGGCAGTGCGTTTTATATTTATGTAGAAAATAATCATGTTTGTAGTATTTTAATAATTTTATTCTTTTTCATTTGTAAATATATTTGTGTATTGCTGTACACGCTGTGTATATTAAGCAATGTGTGTTTAAGGCACACAACTAATGTGCTCTGCGCTGTACTTTAGACCTGCTTTTGGCTGGTCAATTGAACAGTCTATTTTTTTTCCTCAAAATACCAACGTGCCAACAATATGCCTTAACACACGTTCTTTCTATACTGGCACACCCATGAGTCTACAAAAATAAAACACGAATGCATTTAAACAACGTGGTGCAAAGCAGGAAAATTAGGGTTGCGTTGGTCTAAAACTAACAACAAATCGTGCCAAACTCGTCTTGCACCTGATTGCGCTGAGTGTTGTAATTCAGCCACATTGGAGGGTTACTGAGCCTCCAATGTGACCAGATATTACGTTTTTTTCACATGCGTTTATGTAGTTTTGTAAATTGCTTTATATATATTTCTTAAAAAAATATTATTTGTATGTTAAAGAGCCCATATTATGGGTTTTTGAAAATGCCCTTCCATGTAGTGTGTAACATAGCTCTAAGTGAAGTGAAATATCCAGCTAAGGCTTAAATCTGTAAGTGTACAGTGTTTAAAACTATTGATTCATCTATAAAAGAGTCGACTCATAGTGCTTCAAATGAGTCGTCTTGATAACGAGTCATTAGGTGTTTCGTGATGACGCGGCAACGAAACACAAGTAGTTGTGCGCGCAAGGAAGGATCAGTAAAGACTGTCAGAACATGGATCAGTGCATCATGGATCAGTTTCTTCCCCCATTTCACCAGTGTAAGTACGTGCAATTAAAACTGTTGCCTCGTTTACTCTATCTTGCACATTATGTATTTAGTTGTGTTTTGTTACTTGTAACCGCGTGTCTGTATCAGGTTAACTCTTTATTTTCTCATATCGCGTGTAAAGCCACGTTGAAAACGCAACGCATGCCGCTTTGTTTACGGATCGTCAGCTGTTGCTACACACATGCAACCGTCAAGTTTCAAAATAGTTCAGCTCAGTTTTCGAGGTGAGGTGTATAAATTGCACCCAGCAAGCTGAACTGGCGCTCTAGGAGTGTGTCGTGTCCTCGCAGAGGATTGTAATGTGTGTCGTGTGTGTGTGTGTGTGTGTGTGTGTGTGTGTGTGTGTGTGTGTGTGTGTGTGTGCGTGGGCTTGGTGATATAACTGACCACCGCGGATATAACGGAGCAATTCGCGGATATAACTAAGCGCCGCCCCCTCTCTATTCTGCCGCTCTAGGTCTCCTCTATGGACCCGCCGGCCCTGTGTGTGTGTGTGTGTGTGCGTGCATGCGTGCGTGTTTGTGTGAAAAGAGCAAGTAGACTGCGACAGGCTAGGAGATCTCCTCGCCAGTTCTTGGACTTTTTGCTCAATAAAATAGTTAGTCGTCAGTATTTTCTAGTCCATCGTCTGTATTTACATTCACCCACTGGCAGCCAAAATCCACTATAAAGCGTGTATGAAATGTGACTACTTTTATATTGTTGATTATCTGCTGGGCATTTCACTCTGCCTCGCGCTGAAGCCTTGTCCGTGTCGACCAATCGCAGCAGGCTGTCATCGGTCCAATCAGCGCAGATTAGCTTTGCGCTAAGGATGGGTGTGGGAACAAATGAATCGCTGAATGATTCATATGGGAGTCGCTGGTATAATCAGGTAAAAATAAATGCAGATTATAAGACCATGAAAGTGTTTTTTGACCTTGCATGCATATTAGACTGTTGTTGGAGACCCTTACAACCTAAATATGACCCTATTTCATGTATAATATGGGCTCTTTAATGCCTAAAGAGTTAAGATTTGTGTGTGTATTTATACTGTATGCTGCTATTATGGACTTAGATAAGCAGAGCACCTTGTAAAAAGAAAAGAACGCTTAAATGCTCTTTGTTTTTGCTGAGGCAGTAAGTAAAAGCATTGTAAACCACTTTTTGCTTCTGCCTATTTTCCACAAGAACTTCCAGGGTCTTCCAGGTTTAACCATGTAAGTAAATAACAGATAAAGCAGAAAATAATGAAAAATTGAAAAAAATGAAAAAAGTTGATGCCTTAAATTAAGTTGAAAAAAAGTACCTTTATAAGTAAATTCCACTGAAATTACATTAAAATAATATTTTTTTAGGGGCAACGCAGTGTCGCAGTAGGTAATGCTGTCGCATCACAGCAAGAAGGTCGCTGGTTCGAGCCTCGGCTGGGTCAGTTGCCATTTCTGTGTGAAGTTTATATGTTCTCCCTGCGTTCACGTGGGTTGACGGTTCATTCCGCTGTGGCGACCCCAGATTAATAAAGGGACTAACCTGACAAGAAATGATTGAATATATAATATTTTTTAGAAATAAAATGAAACTTTGTTAACGGATTTTACTCACTTTTGTTTGTCTGTTTTCTTTCTTTATCAGGGGTTGCCAGATTTTAAATAATTTTAAAATGAAATATATTGTTTTAATAGTTTAAATTGTCAAAGAGTGGCATGGTGGCTCAGTGGTTAGCACTGTCGCCTCACAGCAAGAAGGTCACTGGTTAGAGTCCCGACTGGGCCAGTTGGCGTTTCTGTATGGAGTTTGCATGTTCTCCTTGTGTTTGTGTGGGTTTCCTCCGACTGCTCTGGTTTCCCCCACAGTCCAAAAACATGCAGTATAGATGAATTGAAGAAACTAAATTGGTCGTAGTGGATGAGTGTGTGTCTAAATGTGAGAATCTATGGGTGTTTACCAGCACTGGGTTGCAGCTGGAAGGGGCATCTTCTGCGTAAAACATATGCCTAAATAGTTGGTGGTTTATTCCGTTGTGGCAACCCTTGATAAATAAGGGACTAAGCCGGAGGAAAATGAATGAATAAATAAATTGTCAAAATGTGTTTTGAACACAGAGGAATTATAAAAGCAAACACCTTCTTATTTTTTACAGAATCTACTTTGGTTTGCTGTAATAAATGAACCATGCAACATAGTGAGACAAAAGCGTTCACTAAGACCAGTCCACCCCCACCCCCTGTCTCTATGTTTACATTCTTTGATTGTTTAAACTCTTTCAAAAGACAGCAAACACTTAAACTTAACTGGTTTTACCTGTTATTGTTTAAACATTTGTCCCTTAAATAATTTATTGTGTTTTAACAGCTCAACTAATTATGAAATTTGATTATGTTTGCAATGTTGTAGATATAGGGCCTTATCATACACCCAGTGCAATAGGGTGCAAAATGTGGTGCGATTTGTTGCTATTTTCAGACAGTATAACAGTAACGGTCATTTTCATGTTTTGCGCTAATTTGTTAATTCATTCATTCATTTTCTTTTTCGGCTTAGTCCCTTTATTAAACTGGGGTCGTCATAAACATATCCAGCATATGTTTACTCAGCAGATGCCCTTCCAGCTGCAACCCGTCACTGGGAAACATCCATACTCACTCATTCACTACGGACAATTTAGCTTACTCATCTCACCTATACCGCATGTCTTTGGACTTGTAGGGAAAATAGGAGAGCACCCAGAGGAAATCCATGCTACCACGGGCGGAACATGGAAACTCCACACAGAAATGCCAAGTGACACAGGCGAGGCTCAAACCACCGACCTTTTTGCTGTGAGGCGATCATGCTACCCACTGCAGCACTGTGACACCCTTATATAAATATATAAATATAATAAGTAATATAAATATAAAATAATATAGATATATTAATAAAATTGTATATTATTTTCCAAGATTTATGGAAAATGCAAAAACTAAGTGCTGAGTGAAAAAGACAATCTAATCAGAGTCACACTGATTTAGACCACAGACTAGACTACTATCGCAAAGGGCCAGTTCACATTTCTTGATACACCCATCATTTCAAGTTGTCATGACAACAGCCTAGTTCCTACTTTTTTGAGATATGTTGTACTGGCACTTTCAGTCTGAAACAAAACAAAGCACTCAGGCTTTGACATATTGTGTCAAATGAAATATGTCAGTGTTCCCATAGGTCACTGAAAATAGAAGATCACAGAAGATGGTAGTAATGTTTTATTGTCAAGTAAACAAAAAACAAGCATAATAATAATAATAATAATAATAATAATAATAATAATAATAATAATAACAAAACAACAACAATAATAATGTAATACACAAATTAATTAATATATAAAATGCAGTGAAAGCCCAGACAGCAGCTGAAATCTCTCAGAAGTTATTCAGTGACCCTCTGCCATTAGTGGTTGTAAATTAATATTAACTGCTTCAATCCAACATCTACATTATCAGAATGATGAAGATGAAAGCAGAATAGACATTTGAGCGAGACAATGATCCAAAACATAGCCAAGGAAACTCTCATATGCTTTCAGAGAAAGAAAATCAAGCTGTAGAATGGCCCAGCCAATCACCTGAATTAAACCCAATAGAAAATACAAAATAAAGATCAGGTTTGATAGACAAGACTCACAGAACCATCAAGATTTTTACATGCTGTTGAAGTCTATGAAAGAATCACACATGAGCAATTTATGTGACTTTATTCTCTATATGAGAGGTGTCTTTAAGCTGCCAGAGATTTCAGCTGCTGTCTGGGCTTTCACTGCCTTTCTACAGCACCCTTTCGTCATGTGTTCAATACCTTTTTCCTGTGTCATTTCATTTTATTACACATAACTTAAATTGTAAACTAATTACATTTGTTTTCTTTGCACATGTGTGTTTATTTAGTTGTTATCTACATCTGGTGAAAATTTCACATCAACAGCACCTTTAGTTTTCTGAGAAAAATGGTGACGTGTTGCATACTAATTTATTAATTTATTAACTAATTTATTATTATTTGTTAATAGACATTTCTTGAATATTTTAAAAATACATGTTGCTTATATTGTTTTATATATACCAGATTTCTATATGGGTGATTCAAAATACCACAAAATTAACTCAAGATACAGAAGGTGATCGTGAATTTCTACAAAATTTCAAGAAATAATTTTCAGACAGAAACAAAGCTACATGCCTTTTGGTTGGTTTCCACTGGATAGACTCAAATAAGGCAATGTGTAAAAATACCTACAGTGGAAGCAAAGTACAAACTCTTCAGTTTGTAATTTCAGCTCTTGTCTAAATTTTCTTAAAGTGGAACTAAATGGAAGAATATCTGTGGGTGGAGTTTGTTTGTCTCGTCAATAGTGCTATAAATTGTTCTTTCCATTTTCGCAGAAAGATAAAGCAGAAGAAACCAGATTTATTTCATAGCATAGTTAAAATATCTCATGGAAAGATTCCATTTAGTATGCAAGATAAGACTTAGATTACGATGAGTAAACACCAGAAAGTACACCAGAAGATATACTGCACCCAGATGATATACAATGTTTCCTCTATTTTTGCCAGCAATCTTTCTGCAATAAAAAGAAGTTTCTTGTCATTCTCCTCAAGCTCTATAAATTACTTAAATTATTTGATTTTATGTATTTAAATAGCAAAAACAGTTGCTCAAATGTATGAATTTAAAAGTTATTTGAAAATAAAAATTATTAAATATGAATACACTTTATATTATTAACCCACTTAGGTCAGCAAACGCACATACTGTACACATTTTAGCACATTTCCATTAATGGAGTGTAAAATTCTCTGTCACTTTTGATCATATAGATAAGGATAAGACAATCACAGATTTGAAAACTTTGAAGGGTCTAATTTTATTTGGATATATTAATAATTACAATAAATCTATTAATAATTCATTCTTTTTGAAAATAAATGTTCTCTGGTTTAGTAATCCGTGTGGAAAGCATTCGGTGCAGCTCCAGGCAGAGCTCATCATCTGTTAATCAGTTCCTGCTTTCCACATTTGAGCAGAAATCATGATGGACCCATATTGTATGACCTCGGTAGACCACCATGATCGGATTCAGACGGTGACACGTGTTACACATATGTTATTTGTTTATTTATTTATTGTTATTATTATTATTATTATTATATATTTGTTTTGCTGTTTGAAAAAAGCTCACTGAGGCTGTGATTACTGGAGCAAAAACAGGCTATAAATAAAAGAATGTAAAATTTTATTTACATTTAAAGTAATCATTTTTGGTGTGAATGTAGTTTCAAATGTTATTTATACTTGTGATCAAAGCTTTCATCATTAATTCAGTCTCTCAGTATCATTCAGAAATTATTCTAAAATGCTGGATTAATGCCCAAGAAATTGTTTATTATAACGTGCTGCAAACAGGTGTTCTTAGGTGTGAATCACTGCATTGATAATAATAGTTTACACCTCCTCACATAGACACTTTCCATTGAAAAAGTGTCTTAGAATTGTTTTTTTTAATCAATATAAAATATAGCAACTAAACAAGACTTCTTTTGTTTTTATTTTTTCACTAACCATGCATAAACATTTCTTTCTCAAAAACACATTTATGTTCATAAATGTTGCTAACATATTATTGTACCTCAGTTTGTGCTGTTTACTATGTTATCATATATACATATAAAAATGTAAAATGAATGTAAAAAGCACAAATGTCAGGGCATGTCAGAACTTCTCCAGCCCCCAAAACACCCTCAGACTCCAGGGGGTTATAGTTAATAAACAAAGCTAATACTCTTAAGCAAATTCTAACAAAATGACACAAAAGTGAAGTTATATCAGTAGAGACCACAATCAAAAGATGTGGTTGTAGGCTACCTCATAAAATTACTGTAGTCAAAAAACAAACTTTTCCACAATCTGCCTTCTGAAATCCATTCTTTATTTCTCCACATACAAAAGGCCAAAACTGGTCATTTTTATCTGTATATATTACAGGCAGGGTCATTACTAGACTTCTGAGATTTCTAGGCTGCCTAATTTACCTATACCTAGAAATGGTACTAATTACATGATTAGCATTGGAAGACATTTCTAACCAGGCATTCACACTCTAAAAAAGATAGTTATTGAAAGGTTCTTTGCACATAGTAACAGTTCTATCTAGAACCGAATCATCCTGAAAAACCCATTAATGCTGAAATGGTTCTTTGTGTGATTTAGGGTTTTATATTTTTAACTTTTTTGTAGTAATCATGCTTCCCCTCATGTTTTTAGTTTAGCAAAACATTTGTGAGCATTTCTGAAGGCCTCTTTAGCACATGGTAAGTAATACAGATATTCAATTTTTGATTCATATCAATAATTTACATAAGTCACACAAAAAAAATAATTATAAATTAAATGATATCCCAAAGAAAGATACCCTGAAAAGAGATTAGAGAGAGTGTTTCCATACAAAAATCTTTCCAGATCCTTCAAATTCTGTGTTGGTGCTTTTTTCTCTTCCGTTCATCCACTCATTTTCTATGGAATTCAGGTCAGGAGAGTTCCATGGCAGAGCCTCACTTTTTGTGCTCAGTGACCCATTTTTATGTTGATTTTTGATGTTTGTTTTAGATCATTGTATTTTTGGAAGATCCAACCATGGTCCATTGTAAGACATATATCATAGGCAGTCAGGTTTTCATTTGTTCTATTTGTTGATATTTGTAACTAAGATACATACATAAAATATGCTATTTTATGTATCTACACAACATGTTCAGGGCCTCTGACAGAAAAATATAGGCCTGCAACATTGAAGATCCTGTAGTATTTTTAATTGTGTTCACTTTTTAACTTGTTGTAGTTTGATATTTAATCAGTGCTTTTACTTTTTTATTTGTGTGACTCAATCCCAAACATCTTGTAGTGACTGAAGTTAGAGTTTAAAGGTTCAACTTTTCTTTTTTTTTTTTGCAATTCTCTCTCTAACATACACTACCTGACAAAAGTCTATTCATCGATCCCAGTGGTAAAAACAACAAATAATAACTTCTAGTTGATCATTTGGAAAAGTGGTGGATGTATCATCTGTTGAACTGCATCCCAGTCATCACAAATACTGCAGAAGACCTATTAGGACCCACATGGACCCACGATTCTCACAGAAATTAGTCAAGTTTGGTGAAGGAAAAATCATGATTTGGGGTTACATTCAGTATGGGGATGTGCGAGAGATCTGCAGAGTTTATGGCAACATCAACAGCCTGAGGTATTAAGACATTTGCAATGCTACCCATTACATTACAAACCACAGGAGAGGGCAAATTCTTCATCTTCAGTCGTACAAGCTCATGTGAGTCATGAACAATATTAATTCTTTTTCCACTGCACCATGACTTTATATTCTATACTGTACATTATTTCTGTTAAGTGACAAGAATTTTGTCTAAGCTGAGTCAGACCTTACTGTCCAAATTAAATTATGTTGAAAATCAGGGCATGCTCATATTTTATTTTGGAAAAATTAGTAACCTAGAGGCATTTGCCTTTCATATAAGCCACTTGTGATACCAAATGATCAACTCTTTTATGGCCAGTAACAGCCTCTCCCATCTCATACTCTGATTCCCCCCGCAGTGCTCAGCCTATACATGCCGGGACCAATGTGCAGTTCAACTCCTCCATTTTTCTGGTACCCCTCTAGTGCCACCAATTTCTTGGGAACTTCAACAATGTAATTCAATGCAGATGTGTACGACACCTGAATCAATTTCCTCCCTGGGACAGCAAGATTTGCCTCCTGACTTACCTACACTTGCTAGAGGAATTAAACATGTCACATATTGCAACATTATTTAAATTTCTCAGTAGAGTTCAGAAACAATATTATTTCATTTCTCTTCTTACCCAAGAGTTGCAAATTCACATGTCACAGCAAACCATCCAAATGTCTGACCTGGAAAATAAGGTTATAGATCAACACCCGCAAATTCTCAAATTTGTTTCTGATGAGCATCAAGAAATGGAGAATGCTGTTGATCAAGAGGCCCAACTGTCCAAGAAACTGTTTTCAGAGAAATTAACAAAAGTGGAAACCAACATTCTCACTGAAGTTCGTTTCCTAGTTCAGCAGCTACAAATGGAAATGCAGCAAGACCTTTACAACTCTAACCTTTGGAGAGTGCTATCCTTCTAAGTGTACATCATGACAGACACACTAACTCCTTAGGGAGATTAAGAACATACAGTACCCATTAGATTGGAACTTCTTATTTATTTTCCTAATCGAGGAAATGAAAAAAATCTTACAATCACTTTTTATTTTGTAATGCTAGGCAGTCTTTTGCTGCATATCAGAGCATATTTTTTGTTTTTATTCATTGTGATTGTAAATGAACGACTGAATTTGTATTTTGTGTTCCTCATATTCATATTCCAGTGAAACACAGAGCCATGACTGGACTCTTTAATGTTTGTACTCACCCTAGTGTGCTAAAATTGAAGTAGTCTTCAGAGATACTTGACTCATAGGAATTTTTAGTGATGCCAATAATGTTGTCCACGATGCACCGGAGAAAAAAAAGAAGATGTATTTAATAAATGGTTTGTGACTTTTTAAATAATAATATAAAAAGGATAAACAATGCAGGTTTATTTCACCAGCTTTCTTTGCTCATATGCACCAAGGATTTCAGGATTGCTCAACATTACTGGCACCCTTGATGAACATGAGATGTTTCAAAATCAAATATTTATGTACTTCTAAGGGTAGAGAAACCTGAAGCTTAATTAACAGAAAAGAAATAAACAAGGTTGTGTCATCTGCCAAAAGATTTATTCATATTGATATTTGCCACAGTTTCATGAAATACAGCTTAATGCAAAACAGGAAAGCCAATGCAATTTTATAATTAAATTCGATTAGCGTTTGCATATTGATACTACTGCTTTTCATGGATTTAAATCTTGTGAAAAGTAAACATAAGTTGTTAAAGTGGTCAGGAACTACTTATCTTTTGTTATTATACTGTATGATATTTCCTGAGGTATACGCTAGTAGTAAGATTACCATCAAAATCATCATTTTTTTTGTATCCTGTTTTAATAAATACTTTGCATATCAAAATCAGAAAGAGCTTTATTGCCAGGTATGTTCGCACATACAAGGAATTTGTTTTCGTGACAGAGCTTCTCCAGTGCAACAGAATTACAGAGACAGAACAATAAACAGATAATAAATATATAAAAAAGCAGTAAGTAGCGAATGCAAATATACAACATTATATGTGCAACTGTTATGTTCAAATTGGCATGTAAAGTGTGTTGTTAAATAAGTGTATATGTGTATAAAAAGTGTATGGCAAGTAGTGATGTTGGTTCCACAATTATTATCATCAAGTGTTCATGAGATGGATTGCCTGAGGGAAGAAACTGTTTCTGTGTCGGGCTGTTCTGGTGCGCAGTGCTCTGTAGTGTCGACCAGAAGGTAAAAGGTCAAAGAGGCAGTGTGCTGGGTGTGAGGGGTCCAGAGTGATTTTGGCAGCCCTTTTGCTCGCTCTGGATAAGTACAGTTCTTGGGCAGTAGAGAGGGTTGTACCAATGATTCGCTCTGCAGTCTGAACTACTCAACATAGTCTTTGGAGGTAGTGTTTGGTAGCTGAGCTAAATCAGACAGTTATTGATGCTCAGATGACTGATTCAATAATGGAGGTGTAGAACTGTTTCAGCAGCTCCTTTGGGAGATTGAACTTCCTCAGCTGACGAAGAAAGTACAGCCTCTCTTGAGCTTTTTTGACAATGGAGTCAATGTGAGTGTGTCACTTCAGGTCCTGAGAGATGGTGGTGCCCAGGAACCTGAATGACTCCACTGCTGCCACAATGCTGTCCATGATGCTCAGTGGGGGGAGAGCAGGGGGGTTTCTCCTGAAGTGCCCTATCATCTCCACTGTTTTAAGCGTGTTGAGCTCCAGGTTGGTGTGACTGCACCAGACAGCCAACTCCTTAACATCCTGTCTGTAAGCAGACTCATCTCATCCTGAATGAGGCCGATAAGTGTGGTGTCATCTGCAAACTTCAGGAGTTTGACAGAGGAGACCTTTG
Organism: Danio aesculapii; assembly: GCF_903798145.1. Taxonomy (NCBI): domain Eukaryota; kingdom Metazoa; phylum Chordata; class Actinopteri; order Cypriniformes; family Danionidae; genus Danio; species Danio aesculapii. Next base: position 18,247,684 of record NC_079440.1, on the reverse strand, counting down.
AAGTGCAGTCACTTGTGTACAGGGAGAAGAGCAGTGAGGAGAGGACACACCCCTGGGGGGCGCCAGTGCGGATACTAGATGAGAATTTTCCCAGCTTCACCAACTGCTGCCTGTCCGTTAGGAAGCTGTTGATCCACTGACAGACAGAGGTGGGTACAGAGAGCTGAGTTAATTTGGGCAGGAGAAGTTTTGGGATGATAGTTTTAAAAGCCGAGCTGAAGTCAACAAACAAGATCCTTACATTGGTCCCTGGTCTGTCTAGGTGTTGCAGAACATAATGCAGTCCCATATTGACTGCATCATCCACAGACCTGTTTGCTCTGTAGGCAAACTGGAGAGTTCAGTGAGGGTTCAGCGATGTCCTTCAGGTGGGCCAGCACCAGTTTTTCAAAAGACTTCATGACCACAGATGTTAGCGCCACCGATCTGTAGTCATTTAGTCCTGTAAGTTTGGGTTTCTTTGGGATGGGGATGATGGTGGAGCACTTGAGGCAGGAGGGCACTTGGCACAGCTCCAGTGATCTATTGAAGATCAGGGTGAAGATGGGGGCCAGTTGGTCGGCACAGGATTTTAAACAGGCTGGTGTTATAAAATCTGGGCCTGGTGCTTTTTTCCTCTTCTGTTTCCGGAAGACCTGGTGCACATCATCTTCACTGAACTGAAGTGCAGGTATGGGGGTGGAGGGGGGTTGTGGAGGTGTTAATGGTGGTGTGAGTAGCAGTTCAGAGTGGGTGTGGGGGGTTTTCCCAAACCGGCAGTAAAACTCATTCAGGTAATTTGCAAGTCGTTCATTGTCTACAGTGCTGGGGGATGGTGTCTTGTAGCCTGCAATACTTAAACAACCTCTCTGTTGGTAGTACCCAATTTTAACGTGAGATTTTGGAAACCAGATCTAAATTTGGCGGAAATGGTCGGGTCGGGCAGTGGGTGAACAAAGGCTGAATATACAAGGGGAGCAGTCGGGTGCAGAATAAAACCTGGCGGGAGCAAGACTAAAAATTCAGTCCCGTGCAGATCTCTACATGGAAGGAGAGGGGTCTGGCTGCAGACTCGGTGCACATGGAATTTAAGCTACATCCAATGCTTTTTAATGGGCTCACCTAACCCCACCCCTAACCCTACCCCTCACAATGACGTCACTTGCTCTATTGAGTGCATTGAGTATCTGACATTTGCACCTCTGAGCAATGCAATCTCAGCTTGCATCATAAAGCTGCATCCAGATACTATTGCATGGAAAAAATACATCCTCTTTCAGAACATCTCAATTTGATTGGAACTTCTTATTAATTGGCCTAAAAGAATTTCAATGCCATTAAAGGTACTAAATGTGTACCTGTCATGCCAAGCATCATAATCTGGGTTCTTTGTTGGTGCCTATACTGGGACGCAACATTACTAAATGCTTTAGATCTGGAGCAAAAACACTCAGAAAACTAAAGATTATCACAAATTATCACAAAAGATTTTTGATCATCAATGGAGCAGTCAAGTAGTCCCATAAATGATCAAATGGAGATCCTTGTGGGTTGCCAGGTCATTTATTGTGTCCTCTTCTATCAAAAAGTGACTAGGCATAATGTTTGGTGAATAATTTTTTCTTTGCTGTTTATATTATATTATGCTGAAGCTATTTATATTACAGCAAAGTTTTGAAGCTATACAGGAATAGTAAAAATGTTTTATGTATAGAGTGACCGTACGTCCTCTTTTACCCTTAAATGTCCTCTTTTTGGGAATTCAAAAATGCATTGAGTCAGGATTTTTAAAGAGCACCTATTATGCATTAAACAAGGTCATATTTTGGTTTTGGGGGTCTCCAACAACAGGTTGCTATGCATGCAATCTCAAAAAACACTTTCATTGTCCTATAATATGCATTTATTTTTACAAATTAACCCAAGGACTCCCATATGATTTGTTCAGCAATTCATTTGTTCCCAAACCCCTCCTTTGTCAGGGTTCTGCCACTCTGGTCTTGTTAATACTTGTTTTGTGGCAGAATCCGGACACTAGCTCTGTTTTGTCTTGTCCTGTAGTGCTTGGCTCGAGTTTTCTTGGGTCGAGCACTTGTTTTGTCATTGTCTGGGTGCGCGTCATCAAAGGTGCGGCGCAGACTGTGCGCGCTCCCACTTGATGCGGGCGCGCGGGGTCTGCGCGTCCTTGGGACGCGCGCTCTTGTACTCGTGTTTATGTTTTGTTTCGTCAGCATCGCGCTGTTTCATTCTCAGCGTCTCCATCTAGTTGGTTTCGGTTTTGGTTGGCGCTGAGATGAAACATGCGCGTTGCATTTATGTGAGTGCACGGTAAGGTGTTTTCACTTATCGTGTGCTCGTGTCTTGCGTCTGTTGTCAAAGCACGTGGCTCTGTGTTTACATTGGTCGCGTGCTTTTGTTGTGTGCTACAGTGTTTGTCCAGTCATAAGAACACTCAGTTAATGAGTTGTCTCATTGGCTGCATGTTCTTGCCCTGTTTAATGTGAGCACTTGGCTTGTGTTGTCTCTTTGTGTCAGGTGCTCTCCCGTCTATCATCTAGTCCCACCCTCCTTGTTATCCCATTATTAGTTAATTATGTTCATCTGTTTGTGTATTAATTTGCTCCTGCTTGTATTCTCCTCATGTCTCCTGTCCTGTGCCAGTTCGTCGTCAATATTTCCCTGTCCTGTTGTGTCTAGCCCTACTTTGTCCAGCCAACCCAGTCAAGTTTGTTTTTGCTTTATTATTCATGTTTTCCCCCTAGGGGTAGTTTGTTTTGCTGTTTTTGCCTTTTATTTTGTTTTATTATAAATAAATTCTTATTTACCCTGCACTTGGGTCCTCGCCCCTTTTTCCCCTTACTGACCGTGACATCCTTAGCATGATGCTAATCTGCTGATTGGTCCAATGACCCAGTCTGTTACGATTGGGCAACTGCATTCAGCGTGAGACCGAGAGAAACGCCCACCACGGCTTATCAACATTGTTGAAGTAGTCAGAGTGCAGAGTGTGTGTGTGAGCCCAGTGCAGGAGTGCATTAAAGCAATGCAGTTTAACATCAGCATATTGGGTTATTCTTAACCATAAGTAAGTAAGTAATCCACACAGTGGAAAAAGCTGAACTATTTTGAACCTTGACCACCGCACGTATGTAGGAACAGCTGACAGTGGCCATAACAACAACAAACGGCAGATTATCACGAGCTCACAAACGCATTTGATTCCGTAAAAAGAAAATGGCATGCGTCACGTTTTCAACATGGCTTTAGACGCAATATGAGAATATAAAGAGTTAACCAGATACAATACAACCTGAGTGGAGCGGTTACAAGTAACAAGACACAATTAAATTCACATTTTGCAAGCCACTTACTTACACTTGTGAAATGGAGGAAGAAACTGATCCATGAACTGTGAATTGTAAAGTTCCTGTCAAGCTCTGACAAAGTCCCACACATCAATAGTCTTTTCTGATCCTTCCTTTAACAAACGGCCGACGAATACCCCATTGTAACCGTGTAGAATGCTGAAGCACTGGTCAAAAAAATTACGGAAACACAGCACAAGCCTGTGGCTATAATGCTGAGGTAGTTTTGAAAAAAAAAAAAAAAACTTAAACCACTGACTTCACAGCCTCATCTTTGGGTAGGGAAAATTACACTAACTTTTCCCTAAAACTTCAGAGCACAGCGTCCTCGCAACATGATTCAACCAGGATCTGCTACATTGTTGCTACATTGAGTCTGCACGCACAACAAATGGGTGAGGTTTGAGTTCCATATCGACGTCACGCAGACACGGCTAATGATTCTTTACCCCGACGATTCATTTAAACCACTCTCACTCATGAAGAAACAGTGGTGAATATGAGGTCAGAATACTGAGTTGTTGAATGAATTTTCTCTCACTCACTCACTCACACTTTCTTTCGGCTTATTTCCTGATAATCAGGGGTCGCCAAAGCGGAATGAACCACCAATCACACTGGCAATTGTCCTACCAGCCACAACCTAGCACTGATCAGTACAAACCATCACCTTAGAATTGTAAGGTTATATCTGACATTTTTGTCAAAATTGAGTTAATGACATATTCAACTTATTTACATTATAGGATGTTTTTTTATAAGTTGTTTACATTTTGAGACTTTTTATTTAAAAAAACAAATGTTACACACATACTGTTTGCTATGGAATGCAAAAACTTTAAAGCTCAATATCTCAAAATCATTCAGAACGCAGATAGAAACTTATAATTCCAAGGTGACGAAACAGTGCTGGGAAACACACTAACTCTTTCCCGTTCACACACTGTAGCCAATTTAATTTATCCAATTCACCTATGTCTTTGAACTGTTGGGGAAACCGAAGCACCCAGAGAAACCCCTCAGGGAGAACATGAAAACTCCACACAGAAAGGCCTGCTAGTCGAGCTGGGAAGTACTTATCCACTGTGAATTTCATATAATTACTAGCTTGTAGATAAATTTGGGGGACACTAAAGCCATGTTGCACGCCACCATTGGAAAGTCATGTGTGCAAACATTGACAAAAATCACAAAAGCAACAGAAAATTTGGTGGCACATGGCTAAATATGAATAAAAGTGGATCCCTCCTTTTTCAATTTCAAGTCATTTTTTGTTTTACTTTAACCCATTGAAAGGAAACCATGACAACGTGTTAAATGCTAAACATTATTTTTTATTTGTTTGTTTTTATCCTATTGTCAGGAGCCAAAAAGTAAAGGATGCTATTACTTTTAAGTAGGCTATTAAAGTTTATTTACCATTTCATGATTTCAAAGCATTAGTCAATCTGTCAAAACATCGTCTTTCTTGGTCACTCTACATGTATGCAGCCTACTAATGTGACTAAGTAAGCAAGCAAGATGGTGAGCAAATTCCTTTTGACACAGATTCTTAAATATTTTAACTTATATTTAGCACTGAACTCTAGTCAGTCACAGGTAAAATATTGGGCAGGTTTCTTTTGACAATTATGGGCCGTTTTTAACTGTTTCTGAAAGACTTGTTCAGCAAGTTTTGAAATACCTGTCAGATGAGTCTGATGAGAGCACATTTCTGTCATTTATGTACTTACCCTACACTTTTCCCACAGTTTCTTCCATTAAACACACAAAAAAAGGATATCCTCATAAGTAAACAAATGACAGTCATAATGTTTTCCTAGGCTACTGTATGGTAGTATACTTTAGTATCTTCTATTGTGTTTGGGGGAATCTGAAAGTCATAAAAATTATTAAATTAAAAATTATTAAAGTCTTATTACATATTGTATTTTATTATTTCTGTTTATTTTTTCATCTCTGTGTGACTGACCACAGCCATTTGATTGAAGAGTTAGTACTTCAGCTGTATACTTACTGTAGATACAGTACATTGCAGTCCCCCATTTGTATTCCACATTGCCTTTATTAATCCTTTATTTAATCTCAGTTATAGTTTATTATATTCAATTATGATAAATTTGGGTGACGCGGTGGCACAGTAGGTAGTGCTGTCGCCTCACAGCAAGAAGGTCGCTAATTCGAGCCTCGGCTGGGTCAGCTGGCATTTCTGTGTGGAGTTTGCATGTTCTCCCAGCATTGGCGTGGGTTTCCTCTGGGTGCTCCGGGTTTCCCACACAGTCCAAAGACATGCGGTATAGGTGAATTGGGTAGGCTAAATTGTCCATAGTGTATGAGTGTGAATAAGTGTGTATAGATGTTTCCCAGAGATGGGTTGCAGGATAATTTGGCGCTTTATTCCACTGTGGCCACCCCAGATTAATAAAGGGACTAAGCTGAAAAGAAAATGAATGAATAAATTATAAATTTGATGGAATGTTGGCATTGTTTCATGTGTGTCATTACTAAACTACACTGTAAAAATGCTGGATTCCACACATTCAATTTGTGTTGAGACAACATGAAGGAATTAAGTTAATTTGTTAGTTTTTGCAAATTTAAGTGGATTGAACATAAACCATTTAGGTTTTGCTATTATATATTATATTTATTATATTTTCCCTGTCGTACGGTAGTAAAATTACCATCAGAAACATCATATTTATTTGTGTCCTGTTTTAATAGATACTTTGCATGTCAAAGCACAGACACTAAAAGGTACTAACCTGTGGTGCCAAGCATCATAATCTGGTTTGTTTGTTGGTGCCTGGGTCATAACATTACTAAATGCTTTAGATTTGGAGGAAAAACACTCAGATAACTAAGAATTATCACAAAAGATATTCGATCATCACTGGAGCAGTCAAGTAGTGCCATAAATTATCAAATAAAGATTCTTTTGGGTTTCCAAGTTATTTATTGTTCTCTTCTATCAAAAAGTGACTAGGCATAATGTCTGGTGAATATTTTTTTCTCTAGCAGACCTTGAAGCTTTATACAGTCATTAATTAATTAATTAATTCATTCATTCATTCATACTCTTTTCGGCTTAGTCCCATTATTAATCAGGGGTCGCCACAGTGGAATGAACCACAACTTATCCAGCATATGTTTTACGTAGCGGATGCCTTTCCTGCTGCAACCCATCACTGGGAAACATTCACACACACTTATTCACACACATACACCATGGACAATTTTAGCTTACCCAATTCATATACCCAGTGGTGGAAAGAGTACTGAAAAATCATACTTAAGTTAAAGTACTATTACTTGCCTAAAAATGTAGTGCAAGTAGAGTAAAATTATCTGCTGTAAATATTACTCAAAGTATGAATAAAAAGCAGACCTTTAAAAAATACTTGTGAGTAGTGAGTATTACGCTGAAAAAGCTTATGCATTTACATGTAATTTTTGGATGTGTGTAAACGTAACATTCTGTAGTGCATTTAGTTATTGCCCAGCAGGCACACATTATAAGACGGTAATATTAGGCTTGATTTAGGTCGAGATGTCAGGTGACCAAAATTCAATGTCTAAGGACACCGTTTTTTTTGATGCTCAATAACAACGTCAAATTACATTCATATTTGGTCGATTTTAGGTTGTGACCAAAATTCAACATCAAGCCAACATCTTAAACCACTGTCGTAATGATGTCAAATACTGACATTTATTTGTCAGGTATGGCAACCAAAATCCAACATCTGATAGACGTCATAGTGGTAACGTCAACACAACGTCAAGCTTTAACATCATTAGACGTTGATATTTGGTTGATTTTAGGTTGGTCATTGGACATTGACGTTGGTCTGATGTTGGGTCCTGTTGTCAACCCGATTTTCAATTCAACGTCCCCACAACGTTGGGGTACAACGTTAATCTGACATCATGTTGACGTCTTGTGCCTGCTGGGTGTTTAAGGTTATTTTGGTCATCATACAGTAAACATCAGTCTTCTTCTCATCAACGACATGCATCTAACCTGTCTTTGGGTCAATGCGTGTAAAGATTTTGGACATCTTCTTGGAAATCTTCTTTAATGCTTCCAAACAGTTTGCTGCAAATATAAATCACTCATGTATTGATGTAGTTCATTATGATGCGATTTACTTTCTATGTGCGATTTGATTGAACAGGAATCTCAGTACTTATTTTTTAATCCCCATAGACAAGAAAAAAACAGCGCCTGCAGGTTGAAGGAAAGTAGTGGAGTAAATATACAGATACTGCACTAAAACTGTACTCAAGGGAAAGTAAAAGTACACATTTTTAAAACTACTAAGTAAATTACAATTTCTGAAAAAAAACTACTCAATCACAGTAATTTGAGTATTTGTAATTTGTTACCTTACACCACTGCCTACCACGTTTTTTTTAAATTGTGTGGGAAACCGGAACACCCAGAGGAAACCCATGCGAACACAGGGCAAACATGCAAACTCGACCAAGGCTCGAACCAGTGACCTTTTTGCTGTGAGGCGATCATGCTACCTACTGCACCACCGTGACACCCTTTATACAGTCATCTTAATGTTAATTTTACAGTTAATTGTATGCATTTTTGCATTACTTTATAACTTTCTGCACATACACAACTGTAAGTTGTCCTAAAAAAACTCAAGAATTAGGTTGTTTCAGCTTAAGAGTAGTTTGAACAAACAGCATACATAAATTTTGAGTGTATTATAACCCTCTTGGTTGGTGTGTTCCCCCAACCTAAATATCTGTCCATTGTGTGTGAAGGGATGAATGGGGACGACTGTGGTTGAATTAAACGCAGTTTTCCTTTTAAAAGACTCCGTTCCCACTCTCACAGGAGACATACTGCAACAATTTTTACAAAGGGAAATAAAATGTATTCACAAGGAAAATAACTGAGTACATCACAAAATAAATTCAAAAATTACTTTAAAACAACTACGATAGAGCATAATGTGAGTGAGGCTTCAGCTAACTTATTTAACTTAATTGTTAACAAACTAATAGCCCGTTTCTACTGACTGGTAATATGGTACGGGTCACCTTTATCAAGGGGTACCAAGGTGGGCGAGTTTCAGTCGACGTCATTCTCACTGGAATAAATGTCATAGTAAAGCTGTACTGGTCGTTCACAAATCATATGAGAAGCACTCCTCACAAAACGGATGCTTTATACACATAAATACTTGAGTATGTTTATTACTAACTTTTCTATTAACATAATTTGATTATAACGGCAGATCAAAAAAATAAAAAATAAATAAATGCAACATATATGAACACATACAGCCCCTTACACTCTGCGATACGTTCCCTTTAAAAAAAAAATCCACACAACATACATTTAGACCCTATTTTGGATTCAAAAAAGACACGCAACATAGCCCATAGTCAGTGCAAACCTCTCATCTGTATCTTTAATCTTCACCAGCACATGTAACCTCCTGTTAGAAAGTAATTATGTCATAAAGAATATGTACATATGAATATAAAGAATATGTACCTATGCTATCCACAAGTTGACCCTATAGAGTACAAATTAGTACCTAAAAAATACAAATGTGTACCCTTAGGGTACAAATATAGACCTGTTAGGTACAAAACTATACCTTTTAAAAAGGTACCATTCCAGTGACATGTTTTGTACATTTATAGCTGAGAATGCATCAAATGCACTATGAAGTAAAATATGCCACATGGAAACATACAAATCCCAAAATATATAAATAAAACAATCCATCAAAAATAAGCTCATCTTCATTAGTAAATGTCTTAACTTGTATATTTCTCAAACTCTAAAACAGGGGTGAGTTTTGAGGGGTGAAACAACCCTGTTCTCGGAGATCTAACTTCCTGCAGATAACAACCTATATCAAACACACCTGCTTGAAATTAACAAGCGCTGTTCAGGCTCTATTTAGTAGTTGTTTAAGGTGTGTTTGATCAGGGCTGGAGCTGGACTTTGCAGAAATGTAGATCTCCAGGAACAGGGTTGAGCAGCCCTGCCCTAAAACACACAGCCCCTGAGGAAAGGAAGAGACGAAAAACAAACAAACAAACAAACAAACAAACAAACAAACAAACAAACAAACAAACAAACAAACAAACAAACAAACAAACAAGCAAACAAACAAAAAAACTTCTCTGCATACATGTTATTATTAATTATTCATAATTGATATTGATAGATCAGGTTGTTTTTAGAAATAATTAATATATGTTTTAAATTAATCCCATTAAATTTTTTTGATTTAGTTTAAATCATTGTAGACAGAACAATACGCATAAATATTATTAATAAAACAAAACTGTCAAAGTATTGTATTATATTTGTATATATATATATATATATATATATATATATATATATATATATATATATATATATATATATATATATATATATATATACAGTTAATATTTTAGATTTTCAGTTATTAAGAATGCAAAGAAGCGCGCGTCCCGGATGATGTACAGTAACTGCACAGAAGATATTAGTTCACACACACTGCATGTGCTCAGAAAGACATCGTGTCGCTGTGACAGTATTCTGAGAGGAAGAAAACACATTGAGGGCGGGCTCATCTGATAGTGCGCTTTCTGTCGTTCACTACACGAATAGATCTCATTCAGAGTTTTGCTAGTGTACATGCAAGTGACGCTTGACTTTGGACAACATCCTCGTTGCGAAAACAATACCGAACTGACAAAGATGAAAGAGAGAACAACGTGATCCTGTTCTATGGATTTGAAACGGAACAATGGATTTAGGTTTTATAGATTGTCGAATGTTCAAATTGGACGTTTGTGAATGTTAAATAAAGCGCGTGCTGAACGGAGCTGGCGCGAGGGACTGTGAATGCGACGCGAACTGTCCACAGCCGCGGTAAGTGGTAAAACACTCCTATCTGTGGCTGTAGAATGTGTGTCATATTATTGCATCAAGAATTGAATTGGCTCACTGTAAGATTACAGTAGGAATCAAAACCACTTCTAAAGCATGTGTTAATCTTAGTTAATTTCAACATTACAAACAAACAAACTAATAAATAAAACTTAAAATTAAACTAAATCTGAACTAACGTGAACTTGTAATGAACTGCTGTGTTTACTCATTAACAAGATGAATGAAAACTGTAAATCATGTATTGCTAAAGTTAACACAAAAATAAAAGTTCTGTCATCAGTCTCAGGCTTGTTCCAAACCTGTTTCAGCTACTTCTACAACATCAGCTTCTTGATTATCTTTTTTTATCTTCAACAAAAAATATATTTTTAGAAAGTTTTTAGAAACCATAAAACTGACTAACTGAGCAGGATTTAAGTAGCTGTCAGCTATGTGGAACATATAGTCTATTTTGTGCTATGTTCAAGATTAAATCAGTTGAGCAGGAACTGTATACATGTAGCTGCATCAAAAAAAAAAAAAAAAAAAGAAAAGAAAGAAACACAAACATAAATGGGATTGGATTTTACTGTTTCAAGTCTTGTCCATAATATATTTAACTAATCAGACTTAAAGTCACCATTTTAGTGGTGGTAATTCTACGTGACTTAAACGGATAGTTTATCTAAAAATGAAAATTATGTCATCATTTAATCCCCCTTCACTTGTTCGAAACCGACTTGAGTATCTTTCTTCTTTTGAACACGAAAGATATTTTTAAAAAAATGCTGATTACTGGGACCCATAGATTTCCAAAGTTCTTCATATAAGGAAGTTGATGGGTATCATCAACCAGCATAATTTATAATACCTTCTTTTGTGTTCAACAGAAGGCAAAACTCATAACGGTTTAAAACCACATGAGAGAGAGAGAAAGAGAAAGAAAGAGAAACAGTAAACGATGAGGTAAATTGTATTTGATTATATATTAAAATATTTTTTATTATACACTGTAAAAAAATGCTGTAAAATTTACAATTTTAGTTGCCAGTAATATTATAAAATTTACAAGCGCACTGTAAATTAATAATTATAATTGTTATGTAAAACTACAGCACAGTTGTAATTTTTCATTTACAGTGGACTTGTAAACTACAGTATTACTGGCAACCAAAATTACCAGTAAAACTGTAAATTTTATGGCAATTTTTTACAGTGTATTGTTATGGCATAAATACAGTAGAACATATGATATGATTTAAATAGTCACATTAATTGACAAGATAAATAATCAACCATATTTACATCTTGTGTGCTAGATCCTGCTAATTTTGCTTCTAACTCTTACCTCTGATCCTAACCTCAGCCCTGTCATCACATGGTCTTGAAGGTATTTAATGTACATTAAGTGTATTGTACAGTATATATATAATGGGCACAAATGGTTTTTATAGTTATATATAATGGTCATAGATTTGCCAAGAAAAAAAGATTTATGTTGAAAAAACAACAACATATCATTAGAATTTGGAAATGCATTACTCTGATTTTATGCACCCTTTCATTTATGGAGTCCTTTTGTGGAGCTTGGATTTTCTGGCAACCTATCTGATGTCTCACGCAAGAGTTGATGATGATTGGCCAGATGCTGGCAGATTGTGCTTGGCAAGTAGGCTGATACAGGCTTAGTATTCTACCCTGGTTTTGGTTAAACCATTTGTTCAGATGTATATGTGAAAGACATAGAGAAAGAGATTGAACATTTGTGAAAAAGAAGAACCAGTGAAACAGCCTTCCATCATGACAGTAACACTGTTAAACTTCCCCCTCCCAATTTCTGCTTTGTTTATTTGTTCCTCATTTAGGAAGCAATTGTTTTGTTCCTCCATTACCCATCAAAATGTGTCCCTATTCTGTCTCCATTTGTTATTTTTTTTTCCTGTAAGGATCTGTCACACCTAAACCTTCTGTTTGGATTGAAAAAAAAGCTTTTCTCTCTTTTTTTTTCTTGGCAGGTTTACTTAAGTGTGTTTAAAAGCTTTGCTTATTTAAAATTCTCCTCCACAGTGTATTGCCTTTGCTGGCGTAGGCGTTTGTTGCTCTCAGTGGTATTGGGCACAGGCCAAGTATGAAGGACTAAGAGACAGCAGGTGAAATTATTTATAACCTCTAATTTGTAATGGTGGCAGCCTAATGGTTAAGGATCTCAACTTCAAAAACAGAAAGCTTGCACATTAAATCCCATGGTGAGACAGAAAAGATACATTATAGATAGATCCTTCCCTATCACCTTTGTGCCCTTGTGCAAGACTCTCCACACTAGGTTACAGAGACAGTTTTCTGTTGCATTGTGTATACCTGGTGCAAAAGAGACAAAAAAAAAAGACATAAACAAGGCAGAATTTGCATATTTTTGTTTGTGCCATTGAACTGGCTCTCCATCTTTTAATGTTTGCCAGCACAAAGCTGAAATTGTACACCTGACTCCCACACTTTAAGCTTTACGGAGCATGAAAGTGTTTGTATCTGTTTGTAGCATGTGTGTGTAGGCAGCTTATCAAATGCTCTGGGGTGTCTAAAACTATGATTAGAGGCTCTTTGCATGGACGGAAGGATATTTTAAGCAAAAAAGATAGATATGAATGGAGACACTGAGTATGTTTACATTGACACCAATAATCCGTTTTTAATATGATTTAGATAATACTCTAATAAAGAGTCTACCATGTAAACAGCAGTTTTTGATTAATTTATTCAGATTAAGGTCATAATCGAACTAAACAGAAATCGAAATAAGACATGTGAAGTATGTCGATTTTAGTTGTATTATTGAAGTGCCTTACAGACATGTAAACACCGTATTCAATTATTACCATTGTGTAGGATTTTCGCCACAATTTGTGACAGGATAGTCTATACCCAGCAAGCAGTTTTGGTTTTTAAAAGATGTCTAATAGACATCTAAACATAGTCGTCTTGACTAAAACAAGGCCAAATTTGGGCTGTCAGTGAAAATCTAATAGACGTTTAACAATAGGCCAAAACTAGACTAGTTGTCAAATAAACAGAAATGAATGACTACACATACTGTATAAAGTCTATCTAATCTGTCTGTTTGATGACTAGTCTAGTTTTGGGCTATTCTTAGATGTCTATTAGATTCTCACTGACATCCCAAGTTTAGCCTTGTTTTAGCCAAGCTGTCTATGTTTAGAATTCTATTAGTCAGTGAAGGACCACAGACACCTGTATTGCAAAATGAGTTTTTTTTCACATACAGCATGCGGTATCAAATTCCATTAAATAAACACTCTTCCAGCAGTTCATACTCGCATCCAATATCTCGTTTGTCATGGGAGGGCATGCAAGAAATGTTCCTGAATGAAAGTGAAAGTGCCAAACACCAGTTAAAGTTGACAAATGAAAAATGAAACACTAGAAATTACATCAAACTCTAAAAGAAACATGAATATCGCATTGACGTTAATCAAATTATGCATTATAACATGTAAAACAGGATCATGAAAGAAACATTAAAAAAGCAACTCATGTAAACACCTTAATCATATTATTATTTTGTTTAGATTTAGGCAAATCATTTGATAACTGATGTCCATGTAAACATAGTCATATAACCTCTCCTATAGCCGATTTAATTAAATCACAAACTCATTCATTGGTTGACATTTCACCTTAAAAAGACAAAGTGATTTTATGAGGCTAAAATGAATACTGTTGACAACCCATATTTGTATAATTTCTATCTAAGCTTTTAGATATCAGCGCTAAATGGCTAAATGGTGTCTCTTTTTTGTGTGTACATTGGAAGTTTCTGCTAGGACAATGGCACTTCCTTTCCTGGCAATTTGACTGAACAAATCACTGTATTGCATGACTAATTATATTATTAGAATTTAGTTAAATTAGTATTTTTCCCAGTGATGGGTTGCAGCTGAAAGGGCATCTGCTGCTTAAAACATAGCTGGAGAAAGGGTCTAAGTCAAAAAGAAAACGAAAGAATACATTTGTATTTCAATATGGCAGTTTACCATGGTTTGTATATATTTTATGTAGGGCTGGGCAATATCTCAAAAAAAAAATAACACAATATAATTTTTAAATCAGTCGATATCGATAATTATCATGATAAATGTTGAATCTTTATATCTATAAATTTAAAGGATTTTCATCATGCCAATCGCTTTGTGCAGCTGATTTAACACATTTTTAAAAATGTAATAACTGTCTGACAATATAAATAAAAAATAAAAAAATTTACCCCTTGTCATGTCTACTTGCAATGTGAGGCTTCAGACTGATACATTCCCCAAGATTTGATCCACAATACAGTAAAAAAAGCTAAATATTTTTATATTTACATTTTCTACATTTTCTTTATTTAATATTTTCATTTGAAAGTTTTACATATACATTTTTATATCATTGTGAAAAAAAAAGTTTAGCATATTTTCAGGATTCCTTGACAAAGATCATAAAGCTTTTGTAGTGCATGTCTACAGTGGACTTTCACAGACAAAACAAAACCCGTTAATTCAGAATAGCAGGAACGTGTGAGGCAAGGCCATATAATTACAATAGTGCTTTTAAGTAAGACTTCAATCATTACTATAATGACAGTCCACCATCTCTATCTTTTTTGCTTAACATACAGTATGGGTAAACTTTTATGACCTTTTGCCTTTATTCCATTTACCACTATAGTTTAATGACATGCATAGAAAAAAACATGTTTTTCTGGTCTGGGTAAATAGAGCCATCATGTAAATATGGGCAAGCTACGAAACAGATATGTAAAAACGTTTAAGTAAAAAGTACCACGTGCACTGGACAGAATAAAGGAAATCCTAGCATGGAGTAAATGATGATATAATTGGTATTTTTTACATTAAGCCTTCTGTGGTAGCAAAACTCATGAAAAGAAAATATTTAGACTATCCGATGTCTTTCTGAGACACAATGTATTCTTCCTAGTTCCTAGTTTACTTTTGAAATGTTTTCAGCTTTAAACTTCTTCAAAGTTTCTTGGTAAATAGGCTTCCGCTGTGATTGAAATTTCAGTATAAATTTCCCTCATTTATGTATGGTCGTTCTGAAAATTCAATTTAACTTCCCTAAATTATAATTAAGTTTCTGAATGTAAAATGCTGGCATTCTTAGTGAAAGTATAATTAGGAGTTTTGTGCAACCTTAACTGTTCTCTGTGGTTTTCTGTTTTGTGTAATGATGGTCAGGTTCCCTGCAGTGTGAACGCACATGCTGTAGCTGTGTCTGGCAGTAAGTTCTAAGAAATGCCAGCAATAAGGACTTTAGCCCAGGCATACTGTGAAGCAAAACCTCTCTGTATCTGTCCATACAAAATGGTATATATTTACTGTAAACATAGTTGGAGACATTATACATGCATCATTAAAAAAAAAAACATTTTGTGATTGAGAAGACCAATATTTAGTTTCCACCAGGTCATCTGTAAACCACCATTGAGCTTCTGGACAAGTAATAATTATTATAATTTTTTTCGTATCACTCATTTCTTAGTTATATGCCAGAGAACATGGAGATGTTGCTTGGTCTTTATACATACAGTATACACTTACTGGCCACTTTATTAGGTACACCTGACTAGTACATGGTTGGACCCCTTTTTGCCTTCAGAACTGCCTTAATCATTTCGTGGCATAGATTCAACAAGGTACTGGGAATATTCCTCAGAGATTTTGGTCCATATTGACATGATGGCATCACGCAGTTGCTGCAGATTTGTTGGCTGCACATCCATGATGCGAATCTTCTGTTTCACCATATCCTAAAGAGGCTCTATTGGATTGAGATCTGTTGACTGTGGAGGCCATTTGAGTACAGTGAACTCATTGTCATGTTTAAGAAACCAGTCTGAGATGATTCGCACTTTATGACATGGACCACATTTATACTGTAGGTGGACTCAGGAATGGTTTGCAGGTGGGGCTGCAACTCTGTCCATCCATACACACAGACACCAATTTTATTTCACATTCCTCCTCAGAGCTTTAAGCATGGCAATTAAATAAAATGCAATGACAAATGCGTAACAATTTGGATTTTAATCACATATGTGCACTTGCGTATAAGTTATGTGATTGCGCACCCTTGGTTATATGATTGCATCACTCTTGTGCTGGCAGACCACTGCCACTTGGATATTGGACTTGGATTTATTCCATAAAGAGTTCTTCTCATCTCTTATGGTGAGGGCATACCAGGATGACTAGGCCAGTTCTTCTCTGAAGACCATGGCTGTCCTGCTTAAAGGTCTGCAATAGAGTAGTTCTTATCTTGGTGGAATGCAGGAACTGCATTCAGTGACTGACATTGACTACGTTTACATGGACATCAGTAATAGAATAATTTGCCTTAATCTGAATAAGACAATAATATAATTAAATTTGTTTACATGAGTTGCCTTTCATGACCCCGTTTTACATGTTATAACACATAATTCGAATAATGTCATTGCGTCACCACGCAATCCACATTTCCTCCAGAGTTTCATGTTATTCCGGGTGTTTCATTGTTAATTTGTCAACTTTAACTGCAGTTTGGCATTTTCACTTTCATTCGGGAACATTTCATGTATGCATCATGTGACAAACTACATATTGGATGCAACTATGAACTGCTGTATCGAATTATTGGTATCCATGTAAACATACTCATTGACTATGACGTAAAGGCTATAAAAGTCAAAGTGCAGGTCCTGAGTAGTCAATGTTGAAGTTGGTGGTCCACCTCTGGCGGATCCTGGCTAATATCAAAGAGGTGGAAAAAGTCTGCTTTCTAGAAACCCCTGTGTGGCCTTTATGGCAAAGCTATTGAGAACATTACTCAGCAGATGTCAAGAAGCAGACTGTGGTCATTTAACATTCCCTGCCCTGGTCTAGCACTGGATCCATCAGCAATAGACACCAAGGGCAGCAAGCCTAACCTGCTTGTCATCAAGGGAAGTTGTCCGTGAAAGCTGTTGCAACCCCATGACCTTCTTAGGTGCAACCAACCGTGGTGTTATAAAACTGTAGTATATGCAGAAAGGAAGCACTGCCCACTTAGCAGGCCGTCAAGAACTCTTGCTCTAAACTAGACCTGAGTCAGGTGGCCAAGGGAGGGGGACCACGGAATGCAGCCTACGGCCTGCCACCACTCCCACTGGCAGTAAATATCCAGGTCTTCAGATCTTCTTATCACACAATATCTGGCCTTAGGTAAATCTCTGCAGTGTATCTTTCCCGGAGGAAGTAAACACTTTCCACTTTCAACAACTATTGGTTAGAATGTAAATGTACTTGTAATCTCAACTGATGTTAAAGGACATAAAACATATAATTTTTGCTAAATGTATTGATTCAATTGTTTTAGTTTTGTTTTTTAATGTTTGATATTTCAATTAAAAAATAAATCCTCATGTCCGTACATACTGTATATTGTTAACTAACTGGCCACTTTATTAGGTACATCTCGCTTGTAAAGTTGTCTTCAGAACTGCTTTAATTCTTTGTGGCATTCCTTCAACAAGGTCCTAATAAAAGTGTACTAAAGACCCGGTGTGGTCTTTTGCATCTTGTAGACATCTTCAAGCTTTGATGCATTATGCTTTCAGAAGCATTTTGCTCATACAGTAGTTTGAGCTGCTGCTCAGTCATTTACTCTATTATGAACAGTTCTTTGTAAACCTTAAAGAGAAAATAAAGATAAGCAGTTTCTGAAATAACCGGACCAGCTTATAAAAAAACTGTGTAACTCCTCATGTTCTAGCCAACCCACACTGCGTGGGATTTAAACCAGTGTTTCTGACAAATGAGATGGGCAAACCAACACGCATACAAAAGATTCCAGCTTCATGTGTCACTAATGTTCATTCATTCATTCAATCATTTTCTTTTCAGCTTAGTCCCTTTATTAATCTGGGGTCGCCACAACTGAATGAACCGTCAACTTATCCAGAATATGTTTTACACAGCGGACACCCTTTCAGCTGCAACCAATCACTGGGAAAGTGTCACTATGTGTCTTTTGAAATCTGGAGAGTGATGTTTACTTACACATCTTTCACTATCTGACTTCTGTTAATCTTTACATGTACAAAGACACTTAAAGTATCTGTATTACTCATTCTGATGCTTGATAGGAAATTGTCTTGAGTTGCTATTATCTCATTGATTGATTAAAGGTTTATGATACTGATACTGTGATTTAGACTTGTTTCAGCTGGTTGTGTATTGGTTGTTGGACATTTAAAATTGTTTTTCAGCTATCTGTGTTTAGTACTAGCAAGTTTTAGCCACTGTTTCCTTTTGTTTACTATAAGAGCTTGCGTGCCGAGCCGGAGGTTTTTCGCGCGCCCCCGCGGCTGCAGTTTCGGGTATTTTGTAACTTTGGAGGCGTGTCCAAACGCCAGGTAAGACTATATATTTGAACACATTTGGTCTAGCTAGCAGGAGAAGCACTTTAGCATCGAGAGCAACACCGAGTAAGTACATTTAGACCTGTTTTTCAGTTGCTGTGTTTGGTTAGAGAACACTTAGACTTGTTTCAGCTGGTTGTGTATTTGTTGCTGGACATTTAAAATTATTTTCAGCTATCTGTGTTTAGTGTTTGGTTAGAGAACAGTTAGACTTGTTTCAGCTGGTTGTGTATTGGTTGTTGGACATTTAAAATTGTTTTTCAGCTATCTGTGTTTAGTACTAGCAAGTTTTAGCCACTGTTTCCTTTTGTTTACTGTAAGAGCTTGCGTGCCGAGCCGGAGGTTTTTCGCGCGCCCCCGCGGCTGCAGTTTCGGGTGTTTTCACTCTCGAGGCGTGTCCACCTGAGCTCAATCAGCAAAGCGCTCGGGGGTGTATATAAGCGACTAGTCTCACCGCGGCAGCGGTCGCGGCAGCCTCGTGTGAAGCCCGCCTCGTGTGAAGACCGACGAGGGTAAAGACCATCGACTCTACCTGTGCGACTAAGACCGACGAGGGTAAAGACCATCGACTCTACCTGTGCGACTAAGACCGACGAGGGTAAAGACCATCGACTCTACCTGTGCGACTCCACCGAGCAAAGACACCGACAAAGCACTTGAGTACTTCTTACTTTATTTTTTTTCCTTTTCTCTGCACTCATTATTGTTTTCCTTGCACTTTATTATGTGTTTACTAATTCCTGTTGTTACTAATACTCGCAGAGCACGGGAGGTACGCTGCAGGCGCAACCCTCACAACCTTCGATCAATTCATGTATCCTCTATTTCACAACTCTCTCTCTCTGTGGGCCTCTGGAATTGTCAATCTGCTGTTAACAAAGCAGATTTTATTACCTCCATAGCCACTCATTATGACTTTAGTCTCATGGCTCTAACTGAAACCTGGCTGAGACCGGAGGACACTGCTACACATGCAGCTCTTTCTACTAATTTCTCTCTTTCCCACACTCCTCGTCAGACAGGGAGAGGGGGTGGGACTGGACTACTGATTTCCAAAGAATGGAAATTCACTCAGAGACCGTCCCTGCCAAAAATCAGCTCTTTTGAATTCCATGCAGTCACCATTATCCACCCCTTTCGCATAAATGTGGTTGTCATCTACCGCCCACCGGGTACATTAGGTCACTTCTTGGATGAACTGGATGTTCTTCTCTCATCTTTTTCTGATTATGACACTCCCTTGTTGGTGCTAGGTGACTTCAACATCCACATAGAAAGACCTCAAGCTGCTGACTTCCAGACTCTGCTTGCATCTTTCGACCTCAAAAGAGCACCTACCTCTGCTACTCACAAATCAGGTAATCAACTAGACCTTATCTACACTCGACATTGCCTCGCTGACCAAACACTAGTAACTCCACTACAAACATCGGATCATTTCCTTCTCTCTCTCAACATCCACATTACTCCTGAGCCGCCACACACTCCTACTCTAGTTGCCTTTCGCAGAAACCTACGCTCTCTCTCACCCAACAGGCTATCCACCATTGTTTCTAACTCTCTTCCTCCATCTTCCAAACTCTCTGCACTTGATACGAACAGTGCAACTGATACACTCTGCTCCACGCTAACATCATGTCTAGACAGACTATGCCCTCTGACATCCAGACCAACCCGAGCCAGTCCTCCTGCACCCTGGCTCTCTGATGTTCTCCGTGAGCATCGCTCAAAACTTCGGGCTGCTGAGAGAAGCTGGCGAAAAACAAAAAATCCTGAACAGCTCATAACATACCAAACTCTTCTGTCTTCTTTCTCGACTGAGGTTACTTCTGCAAAGCAGACATACTTCCGTCAGAAAGTCAACAGTGCCACCAATTCTCGCTTGCTTTTTAAAACATTTTCCTCCCTCCTTCACCCTCCTCCTCCACCCGCATCCTCCACACTCACTACTGATGACTTTGCTGCATTCTTTTGCACCAAAACTGCAAAAATCAGTGCTCAATTTGCTGCACCTACAACAAACACGCAAGATACACCACCAACACCACACACACTCACCTCTTTCTCCCAGCTCTCTGAGTCTGAGGTGTCCAATCTCGTGCTATCAAGCCATGCAACCACCTGTCCGCTAGATCCCATTCCCTCTCATCTCCTGCAAGCCATTTCTCCTGCAGTCATACCAACACTGACTCACATAATTAACACATCTCTTGACTCTGGTCTATTCCCTACTTCATTTAAGCAGGCTAGGGTAACCCCTCTGCTAAAGAAACCCAACCTGGATCAAACGCTACTTGAAAACTACCGACCGGTATCCCTGCTTCCATTCATGGCCAAGATTTTGGAGAAAGTAGTGTTCAATCAAGTCCTAGACTTTCTTACTCAAAACAACCTCATGGACAACAAGCAATCTGGCTTTAGGAAAGGCCACTCAACTGAGACTGCTCTGCTCTCGGTCGTGGAGGACCTCAGACTGGCTAAAGCAGACTCTAAATCATCTGTCCTCATCTTGCTGGATTTATCAGCTGCTTTTGACACTGTAAACCACCAGATCCTGCTATCTACGCTTGAGTCACTGGGCGTCACAGGCACTGTTATTCAATGGTTCAGTTCCTACCTCTCGGACAGGTCATTCAGGGTGTCGTGGAGGGGAGAGGTGTCCAACCTACAGCATCTATACACTGGGGTACCTCAGGGCTCTGTGCTTGGACCACTTCTCTTCTCTATCTACACGGCATCTTTAGGAACAGTCATCCAGAAACATGGTTTTTCCTACCACTGCTATGCTGATGACACCCAGCTATACCTCTCTTTCCACCCTGATGATCCCTCGGTTCCAGCTCGCATTTCAGCCTGCCTGTCAGACATTTCACTCTGGATGAAAGATCATCATCTCCAGCTTAACCTCATGAAAACGGAAATGCTTGAAGTTTCTGCCAACCCGACTCTTCACCATAACTTTTCAATCCAGATGGATGGAGCAACCATCACTGCATCCAAAATGGTAAAAAGCCTTGGAGTTACGATTGATGACCAACTGAACTTCTCTGACCACATTTCTAGAACTGCCCGATCTTGCAGATTCGCACTCTACAACATCAGAAAGGTCCGACCCTTCCTATCTGAACATACAGCTCAACTCATTGTTCAAGCTCTTGTCCTCTCCAAACTGGACTATTGCAACTCTCTGCTAGCCGGGCTACCAGGTAGTTCTATCAAACCTCTTCAGCTGCTTCAGAACGCAGCTGCACGAGTGGTCTTTGATGAACCCAAAAGAGCACATGTCACTCCGCTACTCACCCGTTTGCACTGGCTTCCAGTTGCTGCCCGCATCAAATTCAAAGCTCTGATGTTTGCTTACAAAGTGACCTCTAGCTGTGCTCCTTCGTATCTGCTCTCACTTCTGCAGATATATGTGCCCTCCAGAAACTTGCGTTCTGTGAATGAACGTCGCCTCGTTGTTCCATCCCAAAGAGGGAAGAAATCACTTTCCCGAACTCTCACATTCAATCTGCCCAGTTGGTGGAATGAACTCCCCAACTACATCAGAACAGCCGAGTCACTTGCTGTCTTCAAGAAACGACTAAAAACGCAACTGTTTAGTCTCCACTTTTCCTCCTAATCTGCAATTGCCTCTCTGGCTATACCACTAACTGAGCCCTCTTTCTCTCTCTCTCTCTAAAAAAAAAAAAAAAAAAAAAAAAAAAAAAAAAAATTTCTACTAATGTTTTGCTTCTTAGACTTTTACACGCCTGAAACTTGTCTATAGCGCTTGTTCACTGCTGCTCTTATAGTTGTGTAAATTGCTTCCTTGTCCTCATTTGTAAGTCGCTTTGGATAAAAGCGTCTGCTAAATGACTAAATGTAAATGTAAATGTAATTTTTTTAAGAGTGTCAGTGCAATTCATGGCCAAAAACTTAACACTTAAAAAATAGGAAGAACATACAGCAAGATGAAAAGAGCTGTGAATTTTGTTTGTTGATATATAGTTGATATAATTTGTACTGTATAGGTAAAAAAATACTCAAAAATTGAAGCACAAATGCAATGTTCTTTTAAGCCTTTCTCTCCTGAAAAAAAAATAAAGCTTTACAGTGCATCTGGAAAGTATTCATAGCGCTTCACTTTTTCTAAAATTTTTGATGTTACAGTCTAATTTCAAAATTGATTAAATTAATTTATTTTTCTCAATATTCTACACACAATACTCCATAATGACAATGTGAAAAAAGATTTTTTGAAATTGTTGCAAATTTATTTAAAATAAAAACCTGAAAAATCACACGTACATCAGTATTCACAGCCTTTGCCATGAAGCTCTAAATTGATCTCAGGTACATTCTGTTTCCACTGATCATTCTTGAGATGTTTTAGCAGCTTAATTGGAGTTCACTTCTGGTAAATTCAGTTGATTGGACATGATTTGAAAATGCACACACCTGTCTATAAAAGACAACTATCTGTGCAGCGATCCACCAATCAGCCCTGTATGGTAGAGTGGCCAGACGAAAGCCACTCCCCACCTGGACTTTGCCAAAAGGCATCTTAAGGACTCCCAGACCATTAGAAACCCTGGTCTGATGAGACTAAAATTGAACTCTTTGGAGTGAATGGCAGGCATTATGTTTGGAGAAAACCAGGCACTGCTCATCACCAGGCTAATACCATCCCTACAGTGAAGCATGGTGGTGGCAGCATCATGCTGTGGGGATGATTTTCAGCAGCAGGAACTAAAAGACTAGTCAGGATAGAGGGAAAATGAATGCAGCAATGTACAGAGACATCCTGAATGAAAACCTGCTTCAGAGTGCTCTTGAACTGGGGCAACAGTTCATCTTCCAGCAGGACAGTGACCCAAAGCACACTGCCAAAATATCAATGGAGTGGCTTCACAACAACTCAATGAATGTCCTTGTGTGGCCCAGCCAGAGCCCTGACCTAAATCCTATTGAACATCTCTGGAGAGATCTGAAAATCGCTTCCCATCCAACCTGGTAGAGTTTGAGAGGTACTGCAAGCAGGAATGGGCAAACATTCCCAAAGACAGGTGTGCCAAGCTTGTGGCATCATATTCAAAAAGACTTAAGGCTGTAATTGCTGCCAAAGGTGCATCAACAAAGTATTGAGCAAAGGCTGTGAATACTTATGTACATGTGATTTTTCAAGTTTTTTTATTTTTAATAAATTTGCAGCAATTTCAAAAAATCTATTTTTTACATTGTCACATTAAAAAAATGTGGGAAAAGTGAAGCGCTATGAATCCTTTAAAAATGCACTGTACAGTGAAGCTGTATATCTGTTAAATTATTAATGATAAAACACTTAATAAACAAATTTTTCTTATGTCTAATGGATTTTTGTATATAATAATTTTTACAAACCATCTAAAATAATTATAATAAATAATCCTAGTTAAAATCAGGCAAATCTTTAAATGTGTTTTCACTATTTAGTGACATTTAATTTGAAACAAATACAAAAAAAAAATGGAGGGTGATTTAATTGTGGCAGAGATGTGCCACTTTTGCTTACAGCTGATTGGTGGAATCTCGGTTTGTGATCTTAAATCTAGAACATAACCTGCCCTGAAGCAGATTAGCACTTTAGAGTAAGTTACCATGGTAACAATAAATGATTAATACTATGCTACCTTCATGGTAAACCCAGGACTGGTGCAAACTAAACTGTAACTTATCAAGCTAATTCAGCCTCATGGTGCAGTCCATAATTAGGTAGCCCAGAGAGTGTATCCAGTTGCGCTCTGAAAAACCTCCAGAGATGAATTGCTTTAAATGTAAACGCGCTCAAAAAGAAAAACGATATCCTGATGATGCTTGGATGTATCACTGCTATAAAGATGACCAGATAACTTTCTTCTGTGCGCTTCTATAACTCTACTGAGAATAGAGAGCGCGGGCAGAAGCAATTTGCCCATATAAGAGCAATTTTCAGCACATCAAATTGATTTCTTCATTGTGTGAAGCAGATTTCACTGAGAAATGAAAGGGATGTGATTTGACAGAAAATCCTTGTAAAGTGAGAGAAGGAGAAAAAAAATCAATCCACATTGTACTTTGACAAAACCCCACAAGGGATTTAAATTTGCAGACATTAAGGCTCTTGAGGAGCGATAGGAAATGGGTTTGTTGTTCTATCCTCACTCATGAGTGATCCTGTAGGCTTTGCATTCTCACTATTTAGACATCAGCACCAAGGCAGCCAGGAAAAAATCTCTTCAAAGCAGAACTGAAGAACAAGATGCAAAATACTGCAGACTGTTCAAATACAGGTTGAAGCTGCTGGACTGAATGCTAACAGAGGAAGAATGGAAAGAGCAGACATTTGTCTATCAGTTTTTTTTTTACAATGTAAAACTTTTCAACCTGATGTTTGTTTAATCTTATTATGTTCCCATTTAACTTGTTTTTTTATGTTATTTACCTCCAAGGTGACTCTTTTGATAATTTTTTGGTCATACGTTCATTCTTTTTTCTTTGGCTTAGTCCCTTTATTCATTAGGGGTCACCACAGCAGAATCACCAACTTAACCTCCAACTTATCCAGCATATGTTTTACACAGCGGACACCCTTCCTGGTGCAACTCAGTACTGGGAAACATCCATGCACACTCCAATCACTCACAAACACTACAGCCAATTTAGTTTATTCAATTCACCACTTGTGTCTTTGGACTGTGGGGGAAACCGGAGCACCCGGAGGAAACCCACACGAACACTGAGAGAACATGCAGACTCCACACAGACTCCACACTTTTGACCCAGCCGGGGGTTGAACCAGCAACCTTCTTGCTTTGAGGCGACAGTGCTAACCACCGTGTCACTCAGTCAGTTTGAATGTTACTTTTTATTTTTAATAATTATTTTTCTTTTAATATTTCCTTATTTTTAGCTGTCAAAATATTATTGGACATAGCTTTTAGTACCCTTTGAATTCAGTAATTCACTTTTCAGCTGTTGGAGACATAATGGATCAATTGAGTTACATGCCAGCATGCACATTTTCTGTTCAAAAGAATCTAAATATAAACGTCTTGGTTAAAACAAGGCTAAATTTGGGTTGTTAGTGAAAATCTAATAGAGATATAACAATAGTCCAAAAATAGACTAGTCAGCAGACTGGAATGAATGACTAAACATGTGATGTCTGTTTGTTGACTAGTCTAGTTTTGGAGTATTGTTTGACATCTCAGTTTAAATGACAGCCCAGATTTAGAAGATGTCTATGTTTAGACGTCTATTAGACATTTTTTAAAGTTGCTTGGTGGGAGCATTCCTTCTAAGCCTACTTTACCATCTCAATAAATTCCTAAATATTTTCATTCTAAGTGAATCTAATTTTCAGAGTTATTTTTCTGTGTTTTCAGAGATCACTGAAAACACACTTATTTTCTTTAGCTTTTAATCATGTGTTGCGAGTGTATGTATTTTGGTTCTTTGTATGTTTGCATGTATTAGGTTTTTATGTACAGCACTTTGGAACACACTTTGGTTGAAAGTGCTCTAGAAATAAATTGAGTTGAGTTGAGAAGCGTGTGATATGATTAATTGTGGCTGGTCCCTCATCCGTAATCAGTAATAATGCAAACAGATTGATCCAAGCCTACAAAAAATAGATCAATTTCAGCCTACTGCTTAATCTTCCTTTTGGAAGAATCTTCCCCTTCCACCTCATCTCCATCTTTTCCTCCTTTACTAGGGGGAGCTCTTGAGACTTACCTGATTTCAGACTTCCTTATATGCTTATTGACCAGGCGGGAGCCTGGTTATCTGCCAGGACAGCATGCTAAACTTGCTAATAGTGTCAAGCAATATCTAAATGTGAAATTTTCAATGGTTAATAACATTAACAACTGATGCTAGATGCTGATATTTCCAACACAGCCTCATTCTGAAAACGTAGCCCTATATACGTTTCTGGAGATTGCGAATTATGTGGCCAGAGCAACACTATGGGGTTGTATGAAGCTTTCCTGCTGTTACCAGTTTTTCCCGCCATGTACGTCGGCAGACTTGAGATGCAGAGAGGAGTTGACTAGAACAATGGGGTTTGAGTCTGGTGAAGAGCGGTTCCAGAAAGTAGGAAAGACAAAAACAGGATCCAAAAAATAAAATAAACAAGTAAATAACAGGCTGAGAATGAGGCAAAATCTGAAAAATCAGACGACAGCTTTTCTTTTCCTGGATTGCTTTTAAAAATTGTTGTTTGGGTTTAGGGGAAGTGGGTGAGTCAAGTGGTCAATCAATACAATTGGTTGGGTTTAAGGAAGGAGGAGGGTGGGTCAGTTGGTCGGTCAGTCAGTCAGTCAGTCGACAGCAGCCTCCGGTGTAGGGCTGTGCAATTTAAGCTAAATATCTATATTGCGATTTCAATTTGATTTGCGATTTAACTTTGTAGTCAAGCTTTAGCTCAATATTCTGTATCATAGCTTCTTACTGCTAAAACGCAGTGAGTGTTAGTTAAAAAAAGGAACTGAAAAGATTTTTACTTTTTTTAAAGGGCACCTATGGTGAAAAATCTACTTTTCAAGCTGTTTGGACAGACATGTGTGTAAGTATAGTGTGTAGAGCGTCATATTGGGGTGATATAAACACACCCAGTCCTTTTTTTTCAATTTAACTACATAAAAAACGGTAGACCAATTGGAGCGGTTTTCAGACTGACCGCAACTTGATGTAGTAGTGCAGTCCCCCCGCCCACCAATATTGATTGACAGGCGCATCACCATATCCTAAGTTTGTTGTTTCATGTCCGCCATTTTCAGCATGTGAGTTTAAGCGATGTCACTAAAGGAACACCCTTGCTCTTTTTTTAGATGCAAGGCTCATTGAGCTCAACACAAGATCAACATTCACCACATGATTGCTCTAATCAGAATTATTGTTTGTAACTTAGTTTGTTTGTAGGTAGGTTTGCAAACGTGTACTTTTCATTGCGTCTACCTTAAACTTCAGCCGTTTGCATATCTCGCGGTCACAGAAGCTCCCTGTGATCATATCTAGGTGCAGCTGGAAAAGCAAGCGCGTTGCCTCACGTGAGTGTCTCTCCATTGGAAATAAAATAACAAACTTGCCTGCAGGTCGCACGCTCGGCCATGCATTTTAGAATTCTAAACATAGGTTTCTACCAGGGTACTCACACCAGCGCTTCAAGTCGGCGGCTGTCCGCAGCGCTCAGCCACGATTCAGGACACTTCATATTTCTGCTGCGCCACAGAGTGCCATCTGAATAGTTTCATTTTAAATAACATGCGAATGTGCGTGTCTGATGTGCAGTGTTGCGGCTCTAAGCGGGTCATTTGGTGCCTGAGTCAAAGTTAATTCAGTGTGCGTGGTTATTAGTCTCGGTGTACAAGCTCGGAACTTTAAACTAGCACACAGTTGGCTCTAAAACTATACAAAGACACAAATTTTGTACTCTGCTTGGTCTGTGTCCGAGTTGTACCTGTACGGCTGAATGCTGGTCCTCTCACTCATGTTGCTTGTCTCTGTCTTCCTATCTACTGCCAAACACAGAGCGGGGGAGCTCTTGGCTCCACCCCTTGTTATGTTGGGCGGGAATTTGAAACAAATTTTCATGTGAAGCAACACACCCCCGAAACAGCGAGCTGTGTACATGCCCCCAAAATAACACTTTTGAACACATTATATATATATATATATATATATATATATATATATATATATATATATATATATATATATATATATATATATATATATATATATATATATATATATATATATATAACTGTCCTATGAAAATAAAATGACAAATTATATTTTTATAGTACATTACATTACAGTCAGTCACTACAGACGAACATACCTGCATCACAAGCTGTGAATGAACGCAAAATACACATGAAGTTATCAAAATTTTTATATTCCGAGATATTCCCATATTACTGATGTCCTAGTTTTCTTTGATATTAATTAATCTATTAATGCTTCTGAAGCGGCAGACAACAGCAGGCGTGAATGGCAGCTGCAAGAGAAATTTGAGATCTCAAAAAGCATACATGGTTTCCTCTGGGGGATTCGCGAAAACAAAAACTACAAAAAACTAACCTCCTGGGATGTATTGGGTGCTAAATTAAAGATCATAACCAAACGCATTTTAACTGAACCAAACCCACTAAGTAACTGAAAAGAAAACAAAAAAGGCTTTAGCATGACGCACGCCATAGCTAAATGGTCTTACTAACAAAACACACATAGGGTGACGCATGCATTATCTGGTGTGTCAACAGTAATGAATTAGCATGGATGCAATATGTGTAGTTGAAGTCAGAATTATTGGCCCTCCAGAATGATTAGCCTTGCTCTATATTGTTTCCCCAATTTCCCCTTTCAGCTGTATGTCATGATATTTTTTTCTTCCACTTTCTTCTAAGGTGGTTGGTGAAGCGTAGCTTAGTTAGGACACAACTCAAAAGTTGTGATTATCTTTTTAAAGTTGGAATGAAATCAAAATGTACTCTTCTTCGTTCATTCATTCATTCATTTTCCTTAGGCTTAGTCCCTTATTCATCAGGGGTCGCCACAGCGGAATGAACCACCAAATATTCCAGCATATGTTTTACACAGCGGATGGCCTTCCAGCTTCAACCCAGTACTGGAAAAGACTCATATACTGTCACATTCAAACATGCACTCATGGCCAATTTAATGAATTCAATTCACCTAAAGCGCACAGTCTTTGGACTGTGGGGAAAACCCACGCGAACACTGGGAGAATATGCAAACTCCACAAGGGAATACCAACTGGCCGAGCCAGGACTCGAACCAGTGACCTTCTTGTTGTTAGGCGGCAGTGCTAACCACTGAGCCACCGTGCCGCCTGCACTCTTCTTATTTTATATGTATATAGTGCTTGGTATAAATGATGCACTTAATTATTTTTTACCAAATATCATAACCTTCCCTCGTCTCTCGAAACAACTTTTATTTACTTCTGGTCACATGGAATGCCTTTTGGGTGGGGCTATCAGTGCGTGTCTCATTCTGTCATGCTTTTGTCCATTCGTCAGTCTTTCTTCATTTTGCATATTTTTGTTCTCTAATTCTCAACTAATTCTACTTTTAGTATTTGTAGAAAGCTAGGTTAAGGTTAGGGTTTGTAGAAGCTGACATGTACTTACAAAGTTTCTTATAGTCAGGAGAATGTTTTACGGAGGAACCGTATCAGCAGATATTGAGCATAAAACTGTAAGAATTAGCATGTAGTTAAATCATGAGAATTAGCATGTAGTTGCAAAGAAACTTATTTTCAATTAAATATATTTTAAAAATAAAATATATTTCAATAAAAACCCTGTATTTTACTATATTATCTAGCTCTTCTGAGGAAAACACTAACATGTGGTAAAAACACGAGTTTAGCTGTCGAAGATACTCCACAAATATTGCATTTCATCTGAAGCCTAAACATTCAGTCAAACTCCAAATCATGGCCAATGGTTGTTTATCCTTGTTTTGTTTGTGTTTGTGTCTCTGAAGTTTGGCTAATCTTCACATTATGATTTGGTACAAAAGCAGCATCCAGGAAGCAGAGATAGGCTGATGTTCGCCAGTTTGCCTTCAAATACGTGAGAAAATTATTGAAATGTTTAAAAACAATGTTCCTCAAAGAAATATAGGAAGACATTTCAATATTTCACCTTCAACAGTGCATAACATAATTGAAAGATTCAAGGAAATTTGAGGAATTTCAGTGCATAAAGGACAAGGGTGCAAGCCTAAGCTGAACAACCATGATCTCTGATTCCTCAGGCGCACTGCATCAAGAATCACCATTCATCTATAAGAGATATCACCAAATGGGGTCACCAAATTGTGTAAATCCACCAGAGGCTGCTGTGTACGTTTTTTTGAGATCTTAAATTTCTCTCACGAGTGCCATTCACGCCTGCTGGTCTTGTGTAAATCCACAAGAGGCCGATGTGTACATTTTTTGAGATTTTAAAATTTCTCTCGCGAGTGCTGTTCGTGGTTGCTATTCTTGTGTAAATCCACCAAAGGCCGCTGTAGACTGAATGACTGACCGATTGACCGACCCACCCTCCCCTTTCCTAAACCCGAGTTTTAAAAAGCAATCCACAAAAGCCCTCGCCTGATTTTCAGATTCTCACCCTGTTATTTAATTGTTTATTTTATTTTTTGGCTTCTGTTTTTGTCATACCTGCTTTCTGGAACCGTTCTTTGATGGACTTGAACCCAGTTATCATGGTCAACCACCCTGTAGTTCATTTTACTTCTGGCTTCTGGCTGCATATTTCGCAATCTCCAGAAATGTATATAGGCTAAATTTTCAGAATGAACCTATGTTGATATATGTGTAACAACAGCGAAATCATAACATCAGATTTGAAAGAACGACTAGTGGTGTTACAAGTGTGATCAGTTTAAAGTTTTGTACTAAATGTAAATGTACACTTTACTTATGAAAATAGAACCAAACCCATTAAACAAAAACTGTAAAAGGGTTTTAAAAAGTCTTAAATATAATCTTAGAAACCTGCAATACCGTTATAACTGGGTTATGAAATTGTATTTTAACAGAACTATCCTTAATTACTGCATTTAGGTTAACAATTCCACTTTTTTTTTTTTACAGTTTGTGCACCCTTATTTAAGTGTCACCACTTTCTGCCTCCCATAGGGTGAAAGCGGTGGAACTGAGTTATGGTGGTGCAGGATTCCCGATTTCTGCGCCTGCAACATGCCATGAAGCAGTCGGCTCAAGTTCTGCTGCTGGCCCTGCTGATTTGGATGCTGCTCGCACTCCTCGTCTTCACCTACTTCGCTGATTTTCAAGTAAACCAGAACCCTAAGACCATTTCCTCCTTCAAATCTGAATCTCCGCGCTCAACCTACTTTCAGCATAGTGGCAGGGCTATCAAGGCATCCAGTAATGCCCGCTGGGGTGTGTTTGCAGAAAGAAGAGGTCCTTATCAGCGCAGACAAGCGTTTTTACCTCCTCACCCTAAAGAATATTTTTATTTTAGAAATTTTGTTGATCGTCGTCGGCTTGGCTTAAAGAAGTCCATGATAAACCCTCCTGAAGGGAAAGGTAGAGATGACTATTTTTCCAACCCCTGGTCGGTGGTTCGGGGTTTGTGGAAGGGGCATGTGTCTTCCAGGATGCTAAGCGTAAAGCTGCAGCGAGCCATGAAGGACCATGTTCACACTAATAAGCACAGAGTTCTCTATAAGGGTCAACGTAAACTGAACAAAAGTAAGCAGGAGATGTTGTGTCAGATGAAAGAGCAAGCCCAGATCAGGACTCTGAATGGCACTGAGCAGCCTTTTGCCGATCTAGGTTTTAAACAGCTGGTTCCTCCTCCACTGCAGCAGAAGTACAGGACGTGTGCTGTGGTGGCGTCAGCAGGGGCAATACTTAACTCATCACTTGGTCATGAAATTGGTGAGTTAGTTTTTTTTCCCTCAAAGAAAGCTTTAATGCTCACCAAGCTGCACTTCTTATGTCTTATCAAAAATACTCTTGACTGTCTGAAATCAGCAGCAATTATTCTATCTATCATTGTAACATGATTCATCAGAAATCAGTCTGATATGCTAATTCAAGAAGATTTTATTGATATATGTGTTGGAAACTTTAGATACACTACACTGTTAATAATTTCCTGTAGAATCTACAGTAACTTAATTGCAGCAGTTTGCTAGTAACTTACTGTAAATCAGTTAGAGCAAAAATACTTTATTTACAGCATCATTTATCTTGCTATGCATTATGTATTTGCAGTATTGCATATTTTTGCTGTAAAATGTACACTAACTTTCACAATGCAACTTTAAAATACAGTAACATACTGCATAACTGTCCTACAGTAAAATACAGTTCATATTAGAGGTTAATACTGTAATATTTTTTTTTTTATTTTAACAGTGTGCCTAGTTTGTTACACCCTGAGTCATCATAACCAAATGTTGGGTAAAATAAGGACAAACCCAAGATTGGATTAATTAAATTAGATTTAAATTACACTTTTTAAACCAAAGGTTTGGTTTGGTTTGGTTTGGTTTCAAAAAATCTCATTTTAGATCAATGCTATTCATTGTTGTTTACCAGGCATTATTTTCATCAAGGAAAAAAAAAATGCTGTGTTGTTGTAACCAAATGTTGGCTCAAATATGGCAGAACCCAACCTTTGGGCTAAATGTCATTTAAATTTAATTGAAATTATTTTCCCAACATTGGGTTTTGTCCATATTTGCATCAAACCAGATATGTATACAGTGCTCAGCATAATTGAGAAAGCCCTATTTTGAAAATAATTATTTTTATCCATTTCTTAGTGAATATGCAATGTATTTTAGTGCATTTAAGCAAAACAGATTTATTGAACAGATATATGTTAATTCAAATAATATTTTAGTCGCCAAACATATTTAGAAATTGAAAGATAATACAATTAAATTCAAGCAAAATATTGCAAAAAAAAAAATAAAAAAAAATTACAACCTACAAAATTTCAACAAAATGCTTCATTTTTTGCCTCTTTTGATGTGTCCTCATTTTTTAATTTGTATATAATATTTTTCTATAACATACATTTGGGTGTACTAGTTTTTGGACCATTATCGTAAGTTATGTTGTTAAATAAGCTCTGAGCACTATATATATATATATATATATATATATATATATATATATATATATATATATATATATATATATATATATATATATATATATATATGCATATATACAGGAGATGTGCTGCAGGCCAAGTGCCTTAGTGTCTCACCAGTGATGCATATACAGCCATATCACACTGTTCAATCACTGTGCAATCTGATCTAAACTTTGATCACAGTTTATGGCAAAGATATTGTACATTAACCATTGGCACACTAAATGTGTTGCTGTGCTTATCAAAACAAGACAGTTAGAAGTTAGAAATCAGAAAACTGATGGAATTTTTTGGCTTTTGTGCATTTCAGTCATAACAATTAAATGGTAGCAGGCATGATTAAATAAATATGTTTACTTCGAAATAATTAAAACATCAAGGTGATTTTGGAGCAAAACTGACAAAAATGCAACAAAAATATAATTACAATAAAATGTTTTGGATACTTGTCTGATTGTGGAAAGGTAGGCTTGCTGCTCAAGGTCTGAAATCATTTGCTCCACAAGGCTCATTGTTAGCCTCGGCTTGCAGTCATCCAACAGTGAAAAAGTGGCTAATGAACTGGGGTTAACTGGTTCAAGTGTGGAAAAGCCCTTGTGTTATGTAACATTTTCAGGTCCTGGAAAGACTCTGTGTTCAGTGTATGCTGTAGCTTACAGTGCTCAGCATATATAAGTACACCCCTCACAAATCTATATTTCACATTTTTATTGGAAGCTATATAATATTATATTAGTTAGAGCGTATAATAGTGTATAATAACTGCTGAAATATGAACAAATTCTTCCGAAGTCCTTCAGAAAAACACGCTCTACAAATTAAATTCATTCCCACATGGCAAATAAATAAAAATAAAATAAAGTCCATTCATTTTCTTTTCGGCTTAGTCCCTTTAATAATCTGGGGTTGCCACAGTGGAATGAACTGCCAACTTATCCAGCATATGTTTTACGCAGCGGATGCCCTTCCAGCCACAACCCAACACTAGGAAACACCCATACACTCTCACATTCACACACATACACAACGGACAATTTAACCTACCCAATTCACCTACTGTATACCGCATGTCTTTGGACTGTGGGGGAAACCGGAGCACCCGGAGGAAACACACACAAACACAGGGAGAACATGCAAACTCCACACAGAAATGCCAACTGGTCTAGCTGAGGCTCGAACCAGTTACCTTCTTGCTGTGAGGCAATCAAGCTACCCACTGCACCATAAAATAAAATAACAAAATAAAATCAATTAATACATACATAAAATTAAATATGAATGAATGAATAAATAAATAAATAAATCAAAAATTGGATTCAAATAGTAAATTCCAATAGTGTCATTTCAGTGGGCACATTTACAGCTGTGATAATATAATATAAACTACTGTATATGGAGCTTTATTGCTAAAGGTTTTTGTTTTCATGGTCATTCAAAATCTTACCTTGAAAACTCTTTGAGCAATGCTGTTAGTTACAGTTTGTGTAAAAGTTTTTCTCAATTTTTGATTACTAGCCAAACATCTACTTTCGCTCTTGTTTTGATACATACTTTTTCCTTTTTACTACTCTTTCTCTCTCTCCCTCTTTAATATTCACTCCCTCATTCAATTTCCTCCACTCGATTCATCATCCCTCTATTTTCCCTCCTTGTTAGTCCTTGATTTGGTCTGCTTTTGAATAGAAACATTGATGCACAAGGCCTAATTGTTGAATGTGCTGGACCATGAATACAGCAGCTGACAGCCAATGACAGATAAGCATTAGTGAGCAGTGTTCTCTGTCCTACAGAAGCCCTTGAATAGCATTGCTCATTGTCAGAAAAAAACAAAAAAACAAAAACCCAACAAAAAACGAATTCTCATGCTGTTGGAAAGTCTGCAGTCTGTTTACATTCTTTAATCTATATGTGGAAGTTTATAGGATTTGTCATTTATCAGGTTTGGAAAAGGAACAGTATTTAGTCAACTCTAAATAGTTATGCAACAAAAATACCTGCTTTGGGTTGATTTTGGTTTGATTTTTACTCGTATTTCCAATGAACTGAGAGTGAGAATGGAGTCTGGATGAAATGTTGACTGTTGGAGGATGTTTTGACTTTTACTGCCTTCTAGTGGTGGTTGTGTGTCTTGCACAAGCAATTTATGAAAGAAGATGGTCATAATGCCCAAGTCTGTTAGACGTTAATGTTGTATACATTATTACAACTCTAGAGGGAGCCATTTGTTATGATTTTAACTTGGTCAAAGCGCTTGCGCAGTCGTATTCAAGCTATAGTTCAAGAAAGTCAAGCGATTTTTTTTTATTATTCCAAGAAATGAAATAATATGTATATTATATGTATAATATAACTTAGAATACAGTAAAAGAAAACAGTTCTTTTACACAATATTCACATTAGATATACTGGATTAACAGCAAAAACAAACAAACAAAAAATACATTAAAAAAAAAAAAAAAAAAAAAAAAAAAATATATATATATATATATATATATATATATATATATATATATATATATATATATATATATATATATATAATGCAATAAAAAAGAAAAGAAAAAAAAAAGATAAAAATTCAAGTAGCATGAAAGATCTCATTATATTTGCTAAAAAAAAACACATTTCTTATTATCAATTAATCTAAGTAATTTAATTAAATGTGCTAGTTCACATAAGAAGTCTATAAAAAATGGATTTTTATTAATGGAACCTTTGTTTGTAAAAGTAAAATTTCCCAGCAGGTTTAAGAAAATTCACAGTTGCTTCTAACGACTTGTTTTGGTTTTCTAAATAACAAGTAACATCCTTAAGGTGCAAAGTACCACTCATATTAATCTTGGAAAAGCAATATGAAACTAAGTCATTCCGAAACAATGATGATGATACATTGCATGAATAAAACAAGTGACAAATGTTTTCACACTCGTTCTTACAAAAGATGCAGATATCAGTAATCTCACGTTATTTGAATAAGAGTGCATTACATGGGTAAATATTGTAAATAAAGTGCACCTCTTTTATTTTATTAGGAATACAATATTTATTTGGTAATAACCATCCTTTCAGATAGTTAAGCGATAGTTCATGCAAAACTGAAAATGATGACATCATTTATTCACCCTTCACTTGTCCAAACCGGTTTCAGTTTTTTCCTCTTCTGTTGAACACAAAAGAGCAGACCATTGAACACACTATTAGTTTTCCTAAAATATCTTCTTTTGTGTAGCCTACAGAAGAAAGAAACTCATAAAGGTTTGGAAGCACTTGAGGGTACGTAAATAGTAAGTGAATTGTCAATTTTGGGTCAATTATCGCTTTAAAGTATTTTTTTAAAATAACTAAATCATTTTAAAGCAACTGGGAATTTTTTTTTATATATATATATAAAATGTTATATTAAGAATATTGTAATAGCCCAATGATCGTGATTTCATGCCATATGTTCAATTGCATAAATATTTGTCTTCTGTAACAGTTTTGTTTGTAGGTGTTATATACAATAAAAATATAATAATAATAATAATAATAATAATAATAATAATAATAATAATAATAATAATAATACAAAACAAACGATCAGACAGTTGATAGTTAATTTTATTGATGTTTATAAGGAAATGATATAAATTAGTAAATTAGACAGGAAGTGCACAGACCATGTAGTCTTCTTCTTATTATTATTTATTTATTTATTTATTTATTTATTTATTTATTTATTTATTTATTTATTTATTTATTTATTTATTATGTATAGCTTCTTAAAGCAATTTATTTTTTTCCAGAATATTACCTTTCATCAAGTGTGTTCTGTAGCTGGTTGTGAATGTCAATTATTTCCAAAGTTTTAAATATTAAAGTGTATGACAGATGATGGTACTTTTCAGAAATGTAAGAGCAACATTTCATGAAAATGATTGTGTGATTATTTTGTATGTTTCATAATCATTTCATCATCTTGGAATTATAGGGTCATTAGAATTATGGAATTATCTGACACCTGGCATTTTGTCAAAATTGAGTTATAATAGGGTAAATAGAGTTAACCCAATCTTACTAGGATACATCCCTGCATGCACAGGACATCAACATGATCGAGAGGACATTGGATTTTGTTTGGAGATGAAAATCGGGTTGACAGCAGAACCCAACGTCAGGTCGACATCAATGTCAACGTGCAACCTAAAATCAACTAAATATC